>NW_027365722.1:0-96615 GCF_046119375.1 Phyllobates terribilis | reverse complement strand
CAGCCTCCCCTCCATTCACTGTCTATAGGACTGCCAAAAATAGCCAAGAGCAGCGCTCCACTAGTTCTGCCAGTCCCACAGACGATGAGTATGACGCGCCCAGGGGATGGGGACGACTCGGTACCCGGGCCTTTGCCTGGTTTTTGGGATGTCGTGGTGGTCGGCTCCTGGGCCCGTACCCTGGGGTCACTCTTGAAAAAGGGGATTGCAACTTGGATAAAATAAATAAACAGTTTGTGACGCCACCTGTGGTACCTGGTAATGATTACCAGCGCTGCTTCAGACCTCCGGGGGGGTGATGGGATGGCAGCTGAGGTGTTTCTGCTTCCCACAGGTGGAGCGGGCCCCCGGGGCAGTGTGGAATTTGGTGGGAGGTGATGCTGGGACTTGTAGTGCAGGCGGGATGGTGCAGCAGGAGTAACTGACAGAGACAGGGGATTCGCTTCAATACCTTTACTGGTGCGGATGTCAGGTACGGTCCAGGGTACTCAGTAGGATGGGTGCACTTCAGGACTTCTCCCCAGTGAGCGGGTATAAGGCCTCCTGGTCCGTGTCTGCCTCCCTGTATGCTCCTGGCCAGCCTGCAACTGGGCCTAGCTTATGTGTCGTGCTGTTCCTTCACCTGTCGCTCGGTAGTAGGACCTTCTGCTGGCAACCACTATCCCTGGTAGTCGGGGCCTTCGTGGTTCCTGGTCCTGTAATGGGTCTATCTTCAGGTCTGCCAGAGACTTGTAGTCCTCCTGGAATGCCGGTGGTCCCTACTGGGTATAAAGGACCCTGTAGGCGCGGACCCGGTGTCCGGTTTGTATCTTCGGGGTGAACCTTGTGATGCTCCTCTGCCCCCTCAACTCCTCTCATCTCTCCTCCTTACCGTCGGCCACACTCGTGGCCCTCAGAACCCAGCAGCAGACGCGCTGCGTCTTCGCTGCTCTCAGCGTCAGCACGCTCTCAGACTCTCTCTGTCTGACTACTAACTCTGACTGAACTGCCTGGCTCCACCCTCCATATATATATATATCCCTAACGGGCTCCCTCTGGTGGTATGAGGTGGAAGGGTGGAGGTGTTTGTATTTAGTGAGGGCCTCTTGTGGAGAAATCCATCCATGCACCCTGGGTCCTGTGGTACCTGTTGTAGCAGGGTGCACAAATGGAGTGGTGGTTGAGTATACGCACTGCCACACCGTTCATTCTTAATGGGAGTGAAGACCAGCCGAGCACAGAGCTTCAGTCGTCCCATAGAGAATGTATGGTGCAGCAATGATCGACCATCACATCAGTCACAAAGGACTCTTCAAATCCCCAGTTTTTAGGATTGGTGAGGCTCCCAGCAGTCAGACCCCATCCATCGGGAAGTTATCCTATGGATAGGAGATATCTTTTAAACTTTGTACACCCCCTTTGAAGGATTATTCAATCTAATTCTAAAGTCGGGGGATACTGACAGCCGCCCTCCACTAATCACACCATGTTGGCATATTGTAGTGATATCCCACCGCATTGTGATGGAAAGAAGAATATAACTGTATACAGAATAACATGGAGATGTTTGATAGAATCCAGCAGCCCGGAGGTTATGGGAGCGCCGCCAGCTTCTGTACCTCTGTAGTAGATGGTATACAGCAGTGACCGTCCCTACACGGGACCCTGATCATCAGGAATATTGCCTCTTACACCCGAGCCCAGGGAATTCTAATTACTAGTGTACACTGTTATATCAGTTTATTAACATTTATGAACACCGGCCCATAGGAGGGTCATAATGACATGTATGGGAGGTCATCAGCAGACCCCCAGCTGTCATGACAACCCATCGGTGTCCCACAATCACGTGGCAGGATGTATGACGCGCTTCCAGCCGACGTGCGTTAAATCCCGCTGTCAGTGATTGACAGCTGGATTTAACGGGTTAATAGCAGCAGGCGGAGCAACAGTACATCAGCAGCTATTAAAGGCAGATGATGGTTGATTAAATCAGTCATCATGTGCAGGGAAATATGTGGGCTCGGTGTGCGAGATCACATCAAAGGCAGGGACACGACCTTTGACGTAAATATACGTCAAAGATGGTGAAGCGGTAGAGCAAAGCACAGGTTGCAGCCTCTTCTCTAATATTCAAAGACTGGCTAAAAATACTCCTGAAAAATACTATGAGGAGGATTTTTACTCTTCTGTAAAAAATGTAGAGCGACCTCTGCAATGCGGTATACATTTCTTTATAATGGGTCCCAATAGTGGACGGATGCCTCATCATCCATCCTGACAGTGGCCACTAGGGGGCACACACCTTCTATGTGTATGCGCCCAACAATGGCCACAAACGTAATGTGCACCGAGCCCAACAGAGTCATCAGAGAATCCAAGAGTCCCACCCTCAGCCGGCATGCCCCATCGTCACTTCAGCAGAAATACTGCAGCAAGAAATATCTGTATTAGTAAAATGAACAGTTGCTCCATGATTCCTCAATGTTTTTGCGTCTCTCATCATGTCGGAAGTGTGAGACATAATTCCCAGGTAAGTGTGCACTGTACGGATATAGGATGTAGGATGTGTGCAGCAAGCCATACCTGCAGAGCTTGTAGGAAGCCCAGCTCTTCATCCTTTATGCATCCCATAAACAGGACGCTGAATGTTTCAGGGCCAACGACACAGAATTTTTGTGCAATTTCCTATAAACCCAAGAAGACCATATTAGCTTGTTATTATCCAGCTCGCGACATCACTGCTTGAGTATTGCAAGAGAAATCTAACCAAAATCAAAATCTCAGGGAAAGCGTCACTTTGCCGTTCCCAGAACAGCCGGGTGGCCAGTGAAAAACACAGTGAAGGGGCGCAGTGCTGCACCAGTGCCCAGGATCAGTAGGGTCCCTGTGCCCCCCTAACAGGTGACATACTAACTAGCTGAAAATTTACTCCCCAGCACCATCTTCCTATCTCTTAAGCTGACAGTGGATGTGTTGGTAGCAGATAGTACAAAGCTGTCCACCTTTCTCAGATTTAGTAAGTGACCCCCTGGTCCCCACAGAAGAACTGAACTCTGGTGGTGCCATCTGATGGCTGCTAAGTCCCCGGCCAGACATGGTGCACTGGTGATTCCCCGTGGAATGATTACAATGATGCTGTTCCCTCCCGGTTAATCTACGATAGGGGCATCTTATAAGGACTCCATTGTGGGTGACCAGGACTGTGACCTTGACTTACCTTAAATAGCTCACAGCTCCCCTGCAGTCCTGAGCTCAGCGTGCAGACCTTCAGCGAGCTCCGGTAAGTGATGGCATTAAGCGCAATGTTCTTGTCCATCAATTCTTTCCGCAGCTTCAGTGCGTGCTGCAGACCCGAGTCTTTCCATGGCGACTCCGCGCAGGCGTTGAACAGGGCAGTATATGTGGCATCTGTGGGAACCAGACCTCGCTTTTTCATCTAAATGATGTAACAAGAAATGAGTCTGTACTGTAAAAACTGTATGTAATAATAGCAATAATAAAGTAAGTACATAATATACAGGGCATTATCAGATAATGTACAGGTACTTTACTGCATTACGTTATCGGTCCTCCCAATTAATAGAACAAATGGTCCATGGTGCTCACTGGGGCGCTGACGCCCCTTCACAGCAAGATCCATATAAGTGTGTGCGCCTGGTACTGCCGGCCTCGGTCAGATCCCCACAGCTTGTACACTGATGGACAGCGTACACAATGAATGTTATATTGAGGGCATAACAGTCATGTCAGATGGCTACTGCTATGTGTATATTCTATTCTGGCCCCTGTGTGTCCTGCAACTGTCACCAGTACTCCCCTCTGCAGGCTCTAGCGCTAAGCTTCAGTTATCTCTCAGCTAGTGGGTAGAGAATGCTGCACTGACTGCTCACGTACACATCGCACACAGGCGGGAGGGATTCCCGCTTTCCATTCAGCACATGTTCAGAAGCAGTGGCAGTGATATGGTTGTGTAGAAGTGCTCAGCACTGAAGTGAGATAAACTCCTTACTAGAATAAGCTGCAGCACGATCTGCCCGTGTCTCCCTCTGATTGTCCTATCACTGTGCTCCTGCTCCAGCCTAACCTGATTTCATTAATCAATAGTGCAAGTAAAGATAAGATACTTTGTAATATACATTATCAGATAAACCTTCTTCTTTTGTCACTTAAAAGACATTTTTTGGTCTCCTGCACTAATCATTCACTCTCAATATCTGCTAAATCTGTGGGAGAAGGGAAGGGAACCTGTCACGTGAAAAAACGCTATCAACCTGTAGATATGGGGTTACTCTGCAGGTTAATAGCATTCTGAACCTGCCCGGTGCCGGCATTTAGACTCCCTCTGCCAGGAGGAAATGAAATTTATTGCACCTGGTAGTGACTCGCCCAGGGGGATATGGAGGAAACGCGGTACCCAGGCCTTGACCCTCTGTGGGCTGTCACGGCAGTCGGCTCCCAGTCCCATACCCTGGGGTCACTCTTTAAAAGGGGTTTGTTACTTGAAGGGATGAATAACAGTTTTGTCTCGTGACGCCACCTGTGGTTCATGGTAATGGGTACCAGCGCTGATGCAGACCTCCAGGGGTGATGGGATGGCAGCTGAGATGTTTCTGCTCCCCACAGGCGGAGTGGGCCCCAGGGCAGGGTTGATGGAAGGGATGCAGGTGAGAGGTGGCCCAGCTTGGTCAGGGGAGAATAACAGGCACGCACACAGGGGATTCACTTCAGTACCTTTACTGCTGTAAACGGCAGCTATGGTCCAGGGAACTTGATAGGAAGGGTGCACTTCTGAACTCTCCCCAGTCAGCAGGTAGTAGGATTCCTGATCCATTTCTTCCGCTCTCTCTCTCTCTGAAGCTCCTGACCAGCCTGGAACTAGGCCTAGCTTCTGTACTGTTTCACTCTCTCACCTGTCTGCTTGGTAGTAAGAACTTTTCTCTGGCTACCACTATCCGCTGGGGCCTTCGTGGTTCCTAGTTCTGTAGATGATTGTAGCTTCAGGTTGAAGAGGGGTCTGGAATCCTCCTGATATACCGGTTATTCCTACTGGGCATAGAGCACCCTGTAGGCGCGGACCCGGTGTCCGGCTTGTGTTCTGGGGTGAGCTTAAGATGCTCCTCTGCCTCCTTAACTCTTCTCTTCTCTCCTTGCCTCCGGCCACGCTTATGGCCCTCAGGCTTCAGCACGTGCTTAGGCCTTAGCTTGCCCTCAGCACAGCAGCTCAACAGGTGCTGCCTCTTCACTGATCTCAAGTGCCAGCACACTCTCCCTACCTAACTCCACCCTCCAGTATATATATCCCTAACAGGGCTCCTTCTGGTGGTATGAGGTGGAAGGGTGGAGGTGTCTGTGTGTAGTAAGGGCCTCTTGTGGAGAAGCCCGTCCATGCACCCTTTTGGGTCCTGTGGTACCTGTGGGTAGCAGGGTGCCACAGTAGCGTTTGGGTATCAGTCATGGGGGCGGCACTAGTTCAGTCACCGCTCTGTGTATAGAGAGTGACGGCTGTAACTGTGCCCCCAGCCCTGATTGACAGCCAGCCCTAATGCTGTGCTGCCATCAGTCACTACAGGGGTCGCAGTTACAGGCGCCACTTTCTATACACAGAGCAGTGCCACCCCGGTGACTGGAAGTCGAACGCTACCGGGAGGAACGTGACAGGTTCATTTCAACAAAAATGTCTGTGATGCCCCTATAAACCTATGGAAGGGGGAGCTGGAGGGAGAAAAAGCAGAGCACAGAAAAGGTAAATGCTGAGGCTTATAATGCAGAGAAAAAATGCAGGATACCCATCATATAAGGTACACTCCCCATACATTCATGTACACTCAGGAGTGTATAATGAGTGGCAATTATTCCTTATATAGTTCCCCTTATTCTAAAAAGTCATCAGAAAGTGCTGTTAAATCGTAAGGGAATCTGCCACCCGGTTTTAGATGCCCCATCTGAGAGCAGCATGATATAAGGGGTGAGACCCTGATTACAGTGATATCTCACGCTTTTTGCTGCTTACTGCTATTTTGATAAAATCAGTGTTTTATCTGCTGCAGCTCTAGTAGTTCTCTGAATGCTGAGCTTTGTATAACCCCCACCCACACCACTGATCGGCAGCTTTCCTCCAGTCAGTGGTGGGGATGGGGTTATACAGAGCACATGAATACCGAGGACTACCTAGCAGAAGGCTTACTAGTCCTTTAGTGATAATCTCTTGCTGATAAAACTGTGATTTTATAAAAACTACAGCAAGCAGCCCAGTAAATGACACATCGCTGGAATCAGGGTCTCTGCCCATACATTATGCTACTGTCAGATTAGATAGCAAAAGCCTGGTAACAGATTCACTTTAAGGGGGTTATCGTATTTAAGACAACCCCTATTCCAACACAGCATTTTTTTTTTTTTAAGAAACAAACCGTGCTTCAAGCCACATATCCAAGCCCTTTCCACTTCCTGCCAACGTCAACTCAAAAACATCTCCCGGATCCGCACATTCCTCAACCACGAATCTGCAAAAACACTAGTGCACGCCCTCATCATCTCCCGCCTCGACTACTGCAACCTCCTGCTCTGTGGCCTCCCTTCCAACACTCTTGCACCCCTCCAATCTATCCTAAACTCGGCTACCTGACTAATCCACCTGTCCCCCCGCTGTTCCCCGGCCTCTCCTCTCTGTCAATCCCTGCACTGGCTCCCATGTACCCAGAGACTCCAGTTCAAAACCCTAACCATGGCATACAAAGCCATTCACAACCTGTCTCCCCCATATATCTGTGTTTCAATGTTTTTTATTGAAATTTTTTATTAACCTTCATACATCTCTGACCTAGTCTCCCAGTACTTACCTGCACGCAGCCTCCGATCCTCACAAGATCTCCTTCTCTACTCCCCTCTTATCTCCTCTTCCCACAATTGCATACAAGATTTCTCCTGTGCTTTCCCCCTACTCTGGAACTCTCTACCCCAACATGTCAGACTCTCGCCTACCGTGGAAACCATCAAAAGGAACCTGAAGACCCACATCTTCCCACAAGCCTACAACCTGCAGTAACCACCGCTCCACCACACCGCTGCATGACTAGCTCTACCCTCACCTGCTGTACCCTCACCTATCCCTGGTAGACTGTGAGCCCTCGCGGGGAGGCCCTCTCTCCTTCTGTACCAGTTTGCCGTTGCGTTTTTGTTCAAGATTATTGTACTTGTTGTTTGTTACAGTTATATGAAAAAGTTTGGGCACCCCTATTAATCTTAAGCTTAATGTTTTATAAAAATTGGTGTTTTTGCAACAGCTATTTCAGTTTGATATAAGTAATAACTGTTGGACACAGTAATGTTTCTGTCTTGAAATGAGGTTTATTGTACTAACAGAAAATGTGCAATCTGCATTCAAACAAAATTTGGCAGGTGCATAAGTATGGGCACCTCACCAGAAAAGTGACATTAATATTTAGTAGATCCTCCTTTTGCAAAAATAACAGCCTCTAGTCGCTTCCTGTAGCTTTTAATGAGTTCCTGGATCCTGGATGAAGGTATTTTTGACCATTCCTCTTTACAAAACAATTCCAGTTCAGTTAAGTTTGATGGTCGCCGAGGATGGACAGCCCTCTTCAAATGATCCCACAGATGTTCAATGATATTCAGGTCTGGGGACTGGGATAGCCATTCCAGAACATTATAATTGTTCCTCTGCATGAATGCCTGAGTAGATTTGGAGTGGTGTTTTGGATCATTGTCTTGTTGAAAGATCCATCCCCTGCGTAACTTCAACTTTATCACTGATTCTTGAACATTATTGTCAAGAATCTGCTGATACTGAGTGGAATCCATGTGTCCCTCAACTTTAACAAGATTCCCGGTGCCGGCATTGGCCACACAGCCCCAAAGCATGATGGAACCTCCACCAAATTTTACTGTGGGTAGCAAATGTTTTTCTTGGAATGCTGTGTTTTTTTGCCGCCATGCACAACGCCTTTTTGTATGACCAAACAACTCAATCTTGGTTTCATCAGTCCACAGGACCTTCTTCCAAAAAGAAATTGGCTTCTCCAAATGTGCTTTTGCATACCTCCGCCGACTCTGTTTGTGGCGTGCTTACAGAAACGGCTTCTTTCGCATCACTCTCCCATACAGCTTCTCCTTGTGCAAAGTGCGTTGTATAGTTGACCGATGCACAGTGACACCATCTGCAGCAAGTTGATGCTGCAGCTGTCTGGAGGTGGTCTGAGGATTGTCCTAGACTGATCTCACCATTCTTCTTCTCTGCCTTTCTGATGTTTTTCTTGGCCTGCCACTTCTGGCCTTAACAAGAACTGTCCCTGTGTTCTTCCATTTCCTTACTATGTTCCTCACAGTGGAAACTGACAGGTTAAATCTCTGAGACAGCTTTTTGTATCCTTCCCCTGAATAACTATGTTGAATAAGCTTTGTTTTCAGATCATTTGACAGTTGTTTTGAGGAGCCCATGATGCCACTCTTCAGAGGAGATTCAAACAGGAGAACAACTTGCAAGTGGCCACTTTAAGTAGCTTTTCTCATGATTGCATACACCTGGCTATGAAGTTCAAAGCTCAATGTGGTTACAAAACCAAAAAAAGTGCTTTAGTACATCAATAAAAAGTAGGTAGGAGTATTTAAAACAAGAAAATGATAAGGGTGCCCATACATATGCACCTGTCAAATTTTGTTTGAATGCAGATTGCACATTTTCTGTTAGTACAATAAACCTCATTTCAAGGCAGAAACATTACTGTGTCCAACAGTTATTACATATATCAAACTGAAATAGCTGTTGCAAAAACACCAATTTTTATAAAACATTAAGCTTAAGATTAATAGGGGTGCCCAAACTTTTTCATATAACTGTATGTATATCCCCTTTTTCACATGTTAAGCTCCATGGCATAAATGGCGCTATAATAATAAATAGTAATAATAATAATGCTTTGGTGTCAGTCATTGTCTGCAGCGCTGACGTGACGGTGAAAGCACTGCAGTCAGTCAGTGAGCTGTGAAGGTCGGCCCGAGTTAACGGCACGAGCCGCTGAGCGTAGCTACAGGCTGCAGAGCTGTAGATGTGTTGTCAGCGCTGCAGACAATAACAGACAGCGGGAGCAGCAGGAGAAACTTTGCGCTGGACCTGGGGAGGATGAATAGAGAACAGACGGTTTTTGCAATTTCTTTAAACAAACTGCAGCCAGGAACAGCGGTTTTGTGAAACAAGAAAGTCCCTTTAAAGGTTGTTTCACAGAGTAAATAAGATCATTTTGGTATTAAATCATTAAAAAGCTACAAACATGCCACAGTTAATGTGACCATTATCTGGGCTTTGTTATAAATATTTCAGAATAAGCTGCAACATGCTGTACAGATCTGACTAATGTGTCCAGGGCCTGATGAGCACAGCCACCACGGCATGGACCCCGGCTAATCCCATCCATGTGAACACAGGCAGAAGGACTTTACTGGCCACTCCTTGTATCTTACCCAATGCTGCTTTATCATGGCTCATTATCAAGGGGTCACAGATCAACCTTATAAAGCCCGCCACACACATTAGATGGCTCTTGGATGAAAGACGGCCCGCGCTTAACAGTTGTCTGGCAGCCATCTCTCCCATACACTCCTGTGTTCTCTATGAGAGTCACCACCAGACATGTCTACTGGCACCTTATCTCCAGAACATAATGATCAGCCAAATTAAATGATCAGTTATGCTGGATCATTAACTCCCCCAAAAAACTGTCCAGGACCCCATACATATTAGACTGTCAGACAGAGCCGTCAATACGTTATATATACGATATATCCAACTCTTCCGCAGCCTCCGATGAGAACAGTGTAGTTACTTTCCTCCGGCTGCAGCCGCTCCTCTTTCAGCATCTGTTCCTGGAAGAGGTCCAGGGCTTCGGCCAGCGGCACACAAGAGGGACATGTCTTCAGAGGAGAGCAATAGAAGTGCTAGAAGCAGTGCAGGATATACAGTTAGGTCCATATATATTTGGACAGAGACAACATTTTTCTAATTTTGGTTCTAGACATTACCACAATGAATTTTAAACAAAACAATTCAGATGCAGTTGAAGTTCAGACTTTCAGCTTTCATTTGAGGGTATCCACATTAAAATTGGATGAAGGGTTTAGGAGTTTCAGCTCCTTAACATGTGACACCCTGTTTTTAAAGGGACCAAAAGTTATATGACAATTGACTCCAAGGCTATTTCATGGACAGGTGTGGGCAATCCCTTCGTTATGTCATTCTCAATTAAGCAGATAAAAGGCCTGCAGTAGATTTGAGGTGTGGTGCATTTGGAAGGTTTTGCTGTGAACTAAACATGTGGTCAAAGGAGCTCTCCATGCAGGTGAAACAAGCCATCATTAACCTGCAAAAACAGAAAAAACCCATCCGAGAAATTGCTACAATATTATGAGTGGCAAAATCTTGAGTTTGGTACATCCTGAGAAAGAAAGAAAGCACTGGTGAACTCATCAATGCAAAAAGACCTGGGCGCCCACGGAAGACAACAGTGGTGGATGATCGCAGAATAATCTCCATGGTGAAGAGAAACCCCTTCACAACAGCCAACCAAGTGAACAACACTCTCCAGGAGGTAGGCGTATCAATATCCAAATCTACCATAAAGAGAAGACTGCATGAAAGTAAATACAGTGGGTTCACTGCACAGTGCAAGCCACTAATAAGCATCAAGAATAAAAAGGCTAGACTGGACTTTGCTAAAAAACATCTAATAAAGCCAGCACAGTTCTGGAAGAACATTCTTTGGACAGATGAAACCAAGATCAACCTCTACCAGAATGATGGAAAGAGAAAAGTATGGCGAAGGCGTGGTACAGCTCATGATCCAAAGCATACCACATCATCTGTAAAACACGGCGGAGGCAGTGTGATGGCTTGGGCATGCATGGCTGCCAGTGGCACTGGCTCACTAGTGTTTATTGATGATGTGACACAGGACAGAAGCAGCCGAATGAATTCTGATGTATTCAGAGCCATACTATGTGCTCAGATCCAGCTGAATGCAGCCAAACTGATTGGTCGTCATTTCATACTACAGATGGACAATGACCCAAAACATAAAGCCAAAGCAACCCAGGAGTTTATTAAAGAAAAGAAGTGGAATATTCTTGAATGGCCAAGTCAGTCACCTGATCTCAACCCAATTGAGCATGCATTTCACTTGTTAAAGACTAAATTTCAGACAGAAAGGCCCACAAACAAACAGCAACTGAAAACCACCGCAGTGAAGGCCTGGCAGAGCATCAAAAAGGAGGAAACCCAGCGTCTGGTGATGTCCATGAGTTCAAGACTTCAGGCAGTCATTGACAACAAAGGGTTTTCAACCAACTACTAGAAATGAACATTTTATTTACAATTATTTAATCTGTCCAATTACTTTTGGTCCCTTTAAAAACAGGGTGTCACATGTTAAGGAGCTGAAACTCCTAAACCCTTCATCCAATTTTAATGTGGATACCCTCAAATGAAAGCTGAAAATCTGAACTTCAACTTCATCTGAATTGTTTTGTTTAAAATTCATTGTGGTAATGTCTAGAACCAAAATTAGAAAAATGTTGTCTCTGTCCAAATATATATGGACCTAACTGTACAAGCAATCAGGACCCAGCACTTCACACTTATGTCCTTACTCACCTCCTCCCTCTTTACTCTACTAAATAAACAGATGAGACCCCAAGACAACTCTGACACACAGAGACAGGTGTATGATTTTTTTAAGGTGCATTTTCTAATGGTAAAATTTATAGAAAAAGCAAAGAAAGAAAAAAAAATAAGTAAATCACGAAACTTAGAACATGCTGTGATTAGCAACAAAAGAAAAAAGTTAAAAATGCACAGATGCAACAAAAGTAGCAAAAAGACAAAATAATGCAAAATAATGCAAACATAAAAAAATAAATAAATAATCCAAACAAAAAAAAACAGTAGCAATTTCTTAAAAACACTTGTGAATATTTTTCTTTATTGCTCTTGGACATGATTTCCATAATCGTAGCAGAGCCGGGCTGTGTTGTGAAGACTGCAATAGTTTTGCTGTGATTACAGACATTGCTTGAAAAAAGGAGAACAACATGGCACAAGGGCGACTTATGCAAATGCTATAACAGTCATGGCTATGATCCTAAAATATAATGCTTCTCATCAATGGCTATCTCCTCCGTCCGGACACTTACCAGGCTTCACTGTGTTTCTTAGGTGCTAGTGGTGACGCTACCATCGTACCGTTAAGGTTACGATCAGCAAATACAATCATTTAGGACAATGTAATTGCATAATATTTGCCACAATAGGAAATTATATGAGGATATATTATAGAAGGACATATATTGTCTGGTATGCCTCATTGTAATCTAGCACTGTGATGTGCGATCCCTCCCCTGCGGATCCCCAGTAGAATAACAATATAGACATTCTTACCTTGCCCTCCTTTATTTTGGCCTTACACTGGAGGAAGTACCAGTACGGAGTGTTTCTTCTTCCCCTGTACCTATTATGAGCGGGTTGTGTGCCCCCAGTAATGTCCTCACCCTCTTCATATCTCAAGTCCTGGACCTCTGGAGACGATTTCTTAAACACAGTTCTTGAGGAGTATGTCTTGGACAATGTCCCAAAGTTGTCCTCCTCTGGTACCGGTGAATTATGACCAGCACCGGCATGGTCGGAGATAGTCCTGAATCGCAGTACTCTCTGCTGGGATCACAGCCGATGCGTTGCTGGAGTCCGGTAAGGAGTCAGACAAATCTGTCTGCACATGGGTTGTACTGTTATTAACCATCCTGATGCCAGGGAGTAAGATGGCAACTTAGCGAGGATCTGCAGCATGCCCATGGTAGATGGCGAGCAATGGTCTTCAGGCAGCTGAAACAATTCACAAAAATAAAAATACATCAGCTCTAAAGAGCACGGCTGCTCCGTGGTCAGTAATGTCGCCTTACTGCACTGAAGTGGTGCAGACATACACAGTATATAGTGGGTGTACATATCCAGGCACAACCTAGAAGGAGGTAGATACATACAATCTACATACTGTATATATACAGTTATATGAAAAAGTTTGGGCACCCCTATTAATCTTAAGCTTAATGTTTTATAAAAATTGGTGTTTTTGTAACAGCTATTTCAGTTTGATCTATGTAATAACTGTTGGACACAGTAATGTTTCTGCCTTGAAATGAGGTTTATTGTACTAACACAAAATGTGCAATCCGCATTCAAACAAAATTTGACAGGTGCATAAGTATGGGCAGCTCACCAGAAAAGTGACATTAATATTTAGTAGATCCTCCTTTTGCAAAAATAACAGCCTCTAGTCGCTTCCTGTAGCTTTTAATGAGTTCCTGGATCCTGGATGAAGGTATTTTTGACCATTCCTCTTTACAAAACAATTCCAGTTCAGTTAAGTTTGATGGTCGCCGAGGATGGACAGCCTCTTCAAATGATCCCACAGCTGTTCAATGATATTCAGGTCTGGGGACTGGGATAGCCATTCCAGAACATTGTAATTGTTCCTCTGCATGAATGCCTGAGTAGATTTGGAGCGGTGTTTTGGATCATTGTCTTGCTGAAAGATCCATCCCCTGCGTAACTTCAACTTTATCACTGATTCTTGAAAATTATTGTCAAGAATCTGCTGATACTGAGTGGAATCCATGCGTCCCTCAACTTTAACAAGATTCCCGGTGCCGGCATTGGCCACACAGCCCCAAAGCAAGATGGAACCTCCACCAAATTTTACTGTGGGTAGCAAGTGTTTTTCTTGGAATGCTGTGTTTTTTTGCCGCCATGCATAACGCCTTTTTGTATGACCAAACAACTCAATCTTGGTTTCATCAGTCCACAGGACCTTCTTCCAAAAAGAAATTGGCTTCTCCAAATGTGCTTTTGCATACCTCAGCCGACTCTGTTTGTGGCGTGCTTGCAGAAACGGCTTCTTTCGCATCACTCTCCCATACAGCTTCTCCTTGTGCAAAGTGCGTTGTATAGTTGACCGATGCACAGTGACACCATCTGCAGCAAGTTGATGCTGAAGCTCTCTGGAGGTGGTCTGAGTATTGTCCTTGACTGATCTCACCATTCTTCTTCTCTGCCTTTCTGATGTTTTTCTTGGCCTGCCACTTCTGACCTTAACAAGAACTGTCCCTGTGTTCTTCCATTTCCTTACTATGTTCCTCACAGTGGAAACTGACAGGTTAAATCTCTGAGACAGCTTTTTGTATCCTTCCCCTGAACAACTATGTTGAATAATCTTTGTTTTCAGATCATTTGACAGTTGTTTTGAGGAGCCCATGATGCCACTCTTCAGAGGAGATTCAAACAGGAGAACAACTTGCAAGTGGCCACTTTAAGTAGCTTTTATCATGATTGCATACACCTGGCTATGAAGTTCAAAGCTCAATGAGGTTACAAAACCAAAAAAAGTGCTTTAGTAAGTCAATAAAAAGTAGGTAGGAGTATTTAAAACAAGAAAATGATAAGGGTGCCCATACATATGCACCTGTCAAATTTTGTTTGAATGCAGATTGCACATTTTCTGTTAGTACAATAAACCTCATTTCAAGGCAGAAACATTACTGTGTCCAACAGTTATTACATATATCAAACTGAAATAGCTGTTGCAAAAACACCAATTTTAAGAAAACATTAAGCTTAAGATTAATAGGGGTGCCCAAACTTTTTCATATAACTGTATATATAATTATATACACAGTGCGGGAAATAATTATTTGATCCCCTGCTGTCTTTCTTAGTTTGCCCACTGACAAAGACAGGAACAGTCTATAATTTTAAGGGTAGGTTAATTTTAACATTGAGAGATAGAATATCCAAAAAAAAAATCAAGAAAATCACATTGTATAAATTAGATAATTTTTTTGCATTTTGCAGTGAGAAATAAGTATTTGATCCCTTAATACTTGGTGGTAAAACACATGTTGGCAGCACAGCAGTCAGACGTTGTTTGTAGCTGATGATGAGGGTTGTGCACATGTCGGGAGGAATTTTGGTCCACTCCTCTTTGCAGATCATCTCTAAATCATTAAGATTTTGAGGCTGTCGCTTGGCAAATCGGAGCTTTAACTCCCTCCATAAGTTTTCTATGGGATTAAGGTCTGGAGACTGGCTAGGCCACTCCATGACCTTACTGCAGTTCTTTATGATCCACTCCTTTGTTGCTTTGGCTGTATGTTTTGGGTCATTGCCTTGCTGGAAAGACCTAGCCACGACCCATCTTCAATGCTCTTACTGAGGGAAGGAGGTTGTTGGCCAAAATCTCGCGATACATGACGCCATTCATCTTCCCTTCAATATGGTGCAGTCATCATGTCCCCTTTGCAGAAAAGCACCCCCAAAGTATGTTTCCACCACCATGCTTCACGGTTGGAACAATGTTCTTAGGGTTGTACTTCCTTCTTCTTCCTCCAAACACGGCCAATTGAGTTAATGCTAAAGAGCTCAATTTTTGTCTCATCTGACCACAGCACCTTCTCCCAATAACTCACAGAATCATCCAGGTATTCATTGCCAAACTTCAGACGGGCCTGCACATGTGCCTTCTTGAGCAGGGGGACCTCGCGGGCACTGCAGGATTTTTAACCTTTAAAGCGGAATGTGTTACCAATGGTTTGCTTGGTGACTGTGGTCCCAGCTGCCTGGAGATCATTAGCAAGTTCCCCCCGTGTAGTTTTAGGCTGATCTCTCACCTTCCTCATGATCAAGGATACCCCACGAGGTGAGATTTTGCATGGTGCCCCAGATCAATGTCGATTGACAGTCATTTTGTATTTCTTTCATTTTCTTACAATTGCACCAACAGTTGTCTCCTTCTCACCCAGCGTCTTACTTATGGTTTTGTAGCCCATTCCAGCTTTGTGCAGGTCTATGATCTTGTCCCCGACATCCTTAGAAAGCTCTTTGGTCTTGCCCATGTGGTAGAGGTTAGAGTCTGACTGATTAATGGAGTCTGTGGACAAGAGTCTTTTATACAGGTGACTATGTAAGACAGCTGTCTTTACTGCAGGTAACGAGTTGATTAGGAGCGTCTAACTGGTCTGTAGCAGCCAGAACTCATAATGGTTTGTAGGGGATGAAATACTTATTTCTCACTGCAAAATGCAAAAAAAATTATCTAATTTATACAATGTGATTTTCTTGATTTTTTTTTGGGGGGGATATTCTATCTCTCAATGTTAAAATTACCCTTAAAATTACAGACTATTCATGTCTTTGTCAGTGGGCAAACTTAGAAAAACAGCAGGGGATTAAATATTTATTTCCTCCACTGTGTATATGTACATATCTGTAGCTTTGTCGCCATAAAAAGATGGAGTCTCGGACATATTTCTTGCACGTGGGCCCCAAGCTGTTAATGTCCACCCCTACTTTTTTCAACCTATGTAACTATGTAGAATGCACATTAGGAAAATGCTTGAAATGCAATTCCCAATAATATTATTTTACAAGTAATTTCCTCTTTTTTTTTTTTTCTTTGTAAAGTGCTAGTAATAAACCCAATCTCTGGATCTAGAAAGTGCAAAACACTCATGACAAACTTGCACATTTAATTTGTAATCTGTATTTCTTATGGTGCCTAAGGGAAGCCATAATGATAAGGCCCCTGCTTGGTAACAAGTGCAGTTATCTGCCTCTATAACAATAGCAAATTACCAATGATGAAAGGGTTAATACTTGTGCCCTGCATCAGTAATAGACCCTGTAGTCACCATGACAACTGTTATGAAGTCATAAACCAGTGTCATAAAGAAGATTCCATAAAAGAATTCCGCGCTGCCACGATCAGCGCCATTACTGATGCGCCTGAGGACCTTGAGCTTGACCACCCACGTAATGTGCCAAACTTGGTGTAATTTGGAGGTTCTAGCAGGGAAAGGGGTTGTCTGCTTTAGACACCCGTAGGGCATGGGAAGGTAACAAAGGGGGGTCCCTAGACCAGGATCCCCTTCTGTTACCCTCTATATAGAGCAGCTCTCCTTTGGGAGTTCATGGACTGATCTATGACTTTAATGGGTGATAAATTGGGAGGGATCATTTATCCTATTAGGGATTAGGCATAACGAACTGTAACCAAATGTCCAATTGTTTGAGAGGCGGACCTGGATCTGTAAGGGAGAAATTATACATCCACCTGGCCAATCAGATCAACCAAATTCGCTCCATCAATCAATGTGGTGACAGATATCGCAGCCAGATCTCTCCCACATCCGCTTTATCACATTTATAGTCTGTATTCATGTCATTCTCTGTAAATCTGGTAAAATGTACAAATTGTACAATTCTACAGTTACATCTGTAATATATTGGCACAAACTCTCTAAGCCCAATGGAAGGGCAGCCCTCCATCCATGGTTCCATAGAGGTTTCCTCCACAGGGGGTTTTCCTCTCCTGAGTGCTGGAGGGTGACTCTTCGTGAGTCGGGGGTTGTGCTATTTTTGGTGTCATGTAAATTTAAATAAAATTTTGACCATTTGACACCTAATTGCAATGCTTCGTGTATTTATTTTGTGTGCTTCTGTCTGATTAATTTTGTTTGGGGGACGGGGTCTATCACATACGGCTGGACATCTGCCAGCTGCACAGAACCCAGTAAGCACATTTTGCCCCAGAGGTCGCCCCTGCTCTGATGATGATGGTGAAGAGGAGACAAACATTACAGCACAACTCCTGGACGCATGCTCTCATCATTGGATAAAAGAATTGTATTACAGCAGTATAAGCAGATTACTCATCTATTCCTGTAATTTCCGTAGTCTTCAATGGAGAAGGCTGCAAGCAAGATGGTCTATAGGAACAGAGGCTACACAGAATCTTCTTTATCCTGATAGGTGATGGTTTGTGTCATGTAAATTTAAATAAAGTTGAGAACGTTTGACACCTAATTGCAATGCTTCATGTATTTATTTTGTATGCTTCTGTCTGATTTTGTTTGGGAGTCGGGCTCCATCACATATCACTGAGTGACACGTCTGACATCTGCCGGACGCAGTTTTGCCCCAGGGGTCGCCCCTGCTCTGGGGAGTATGATGGAGCAGAGAAGATAAGCATTACAGCACAGCACCTGCAAGTGAGCGCTCATCCTCAGAATAAGGACTTATATTACAGGATTACAAGCAGCTTCCTCGCCTCATTCACACAGTGAGTATTTTGGGCAGTAATTTACATTAGTATTTGTAAGCTAAAAACCAGAGGGGAACAAACACAGAGAAAAATAATAACTGTACCACTCTCACCTCTTCTGTGTTTTGGATCCACTCCTGGCGTCTGTTAACAAATACTGATGCAAAATATCGCCATGTAAAAGGGCCATAAATCCTTACTGACTGATTGGACAATTCTTTACAAAAAAACAATATATGCCTCACCATGCATTTAATCCATCCTGCTGCTCATATCTTCTGGGCTCAGACCCACAATGCCGTGACTCTCGGCCAGTGTACATAAGGAGAAAGTGGGAAAAGTCTCCAATAAAAAATAATTCTCACTTTATTGGTGCAAAATATTAAAATATATAAAAGTCCATGATAGCGGAGATGCAATCTCGACGCGTTTCTGGTTAAGCCCTTAGTCAGTGATACTGTTGTCATGACAACCCGCGCCTCCAGGTATCCCAGCGACGGTGGCCTGCTTAGACCGAGCTAGGAGCATGGTCTCAGAGGCTTCTATCACTGTAACACTGACAGGTAGAATTCATTGCAATGCTTTATAACAGCGATTATACTAATAAAAGCTAGTCCCATAGAGGGACTAAATGAAAAAGTAAAAAAAAGAATGGGAAAAAATATAAAAAAAACCTAATCAAAAAATAAACAGAAAAGAAAATGAAAATAATGTTATATCAATAAATGGGTAAATTCATATAAAAACTAAAATAAACCAAAAAGGTCCACATATTTGTTATCATCACTTCCACGGCCTATAAAACGATCACACTACTTAACGCCTTCAGTGAACATTGTAAAAAAAAAACTATTCTTTTTCATCTTACCACCAAACAAAGAGTGGAATAAAACACGATCAAAAAGTCGAATGGAAATAAAAATGGTATAGCTGAAAACTAGTGACGAGCGAGCACTAAAATGCTCGGGTGCTCGCTGCTCGAGTCAAGCAAATTGGAATACTCGGGTGCTCGGTACAAGTAACGAGCCCAATGTAAGTCTATGGGAAACTCCAGCATTCTTTCGGCGGCCCCCCCCCGGCGGTCTGCAGAGGGCCTAAAAATTGCCCAAATCGATGGGAACAGTACTAAAATGACATGGGAACAGCATGGGGAAGACTCCTGGAAGCATTTCTGACTACCAGGTCAATAATATCAACAATGTTGTCAGAGGTATTACGCCACTTTTACAGACTCACAATAAAACATACAAAAACTAAACCAAAATGGATTTTCCTGGGAAATATGTTAAGGAACATTCTTTCCAGGGTAATGACTTGTATATAAGGCAAAATAAATAACCAAAAACAAAAATGCTCCTTCACACCTTGGGCTATGTTCACACATAGCGTTTTTGATGCGTTTTTTTGCATTTTTGCATTGCTTTCAACCGTGACAAATGCATTCACCGGGAAATGGCATTTTAACATTTTACAACCTTATCTGGCCATGTGGTGTGTGAAACATCATCAGACACATCCTGTTTCATTTATGAAGGAGGGATTGTGAAAGTCACAAACACTGTTTTTACTGCCTTACTATTCTTAAAGGGCCAGCAGTCGGCTATGCTTTGTTGTTCCCATTATTAAAGAGTGGGTCTCCTATACTGTTATTGCATATGCAGTGACTGCAAGGGCTGCCAAAAATTTGGACGCAACCCAATACCTCTTTGAAGAGACATAGAGGAGGGTCTCAGTAAAAAAAAATATTCCCATTATAAAGGAGTGGGTCTCCTATAGTGGTAATACCCATGCTGTGACTGCAAGGGCTGCCAAAATTTGGGAAAAACCCCACTAACAATTTAAAGACACAGAGAGCTGGGCCACAGTAATGACATGTTCCCATTAGAAAGGTTAAGGATCTGCTATACAGTTGTAGGGTATGCAGTGAGTCCAACAGCTGCCAAAATTTGGGAAAAACCCCACTAACAATTTAAAGACACATAGAGCTGGACCACAGTAATGACATGTTCCCATTAGAAAGGAGAGGGTCTCCTATCCAGTTATAGGATATGCAGTGAGTCCAACGGCTGCCAAAATTTAGAAAAAACCCTATTACCAATTTAAAGACACATGGAGCTGGGCTACAGTAATGAGTACGACATGTTCCCATTAAAAAGGAGTGGGTCTCCAATACTATTTGCCTATGCAGTGAATGCAACGGCTGCCAAAAATTACGAGGCACTCCAATGCCCCTTGCAAGAGATGTAGAGGTTGGAGGGCCTCCAGAAAACAATGTTCCCATTATTAGGAAGTGGGTCTCCCATACTCTTTGCCTATGCAGTGAATGCAACGGCTGCCAAAAATTTGGAGGAACTCCAATGCCCCTTGAAAGAGACGTAGATACGGTGATATGGTAGTGATATGGAGGAGGATGTGAAGGATGAGGAGAAGGAGGAGGACAAGAGCAAATAGACAAAATCAGGAAGCGTATACCCATGTCTGGGTGTGAAGACAGAGGTGCATGGGAATACAGTTAGACCTCCCCAAAAAAGACACTGTATTTGAGTTTATGTTACGCTGCTATCATTCAGTGATGTTGAGAAGTCTGGCCCAAACCAGCCTTTGATCATTTTTATGAGTCAGCCTGTCAGCATTTTCAGTTGACAGCGGCAGGGCAGGCCAGGACCTCCAAGGTGTATAGAGCCAGTTCATGCCACGAGTCCAGCTTGGATACTCAATAATTATAAGGCACAGAGGAATCAAGGACTACGTTGGCACAGCCGGCAAGGTACTCCCTCACCATCTTCCGAAACTTTCCCCTCTTTGGGAGAGTACCCCGTGCCTCAGGACCTGTGCGGTGGGAGGGTCTGAGAAAACTGTCCCAGAACTTTGACAGTGTTCCCCTGCCTCTGCTGGATTGAATTTGTGTCTCTCTCGCCTGTACTCCTTGGTTGTCAAACGAACTGTGACCTCTGCCGCCAGCGTTTTCAGATGGGAATTTTTTAAATGATTCCGCAAAAAGAGCCTTCTCGTACTGCACCATTTTATTAGACCTCTCCTGCAAGGGAATAAGAGACAAAGTTCTCCTTGTAGCGTGGGTTTAGAAGTGTCACCAACCAGTAAGGACTGTCATCCAAAGTTTGAACAAAGCAAGGATCAGGGGAAAGGCAGCGTAACATAAACTCAGCCATGCGTGCCACATTGCTAACAGGCAAGACTTCTGTGTCCTCACCAAAAGGATGACTGACCATGCTCTTCATGACTGGAAGCCATGGGATTTTATGAGCTGTCCCTGGCCAAGGGTATAGATTGAGAAAAGTAGGGGTCCTAGGACTGAACCTTGAGGGACTCCAACAGAGAGGTGGGGGGATGAGGAGGTAGTGTGGGAGTGGGAGACGCTAAATGTGCGGTTGGAAATCAGAGAGATATGTCACACAAAATAGTTAATAAATAACATTTCCCACATGTCTACTTTACATCAGCACAATTTTATAACCAAAATTTTTTTTTGTTAGGAAACTATAAGGGTTAAAAGTTGACCAGCGATTTCTCATTTTTCCAATAAAATTTACAAAAACATTTTTTTAGGAACCACATCTTATTTGAAGTCACTTTGAGGGGCCTTTATGACAGAAAATACCCAAAAGTGACACCATTCTAAAAACTGCACCCCTCAAGGTGCTCAAAACCACATTCAAGAAGTTTATTAACCCTTCAGGTGTTTCACGGGAATTTTTGGAATGTGGAAGAAAACAATGAACATTTAACTTTTTTTAAAAAAAATGTTACTTTAGACCCAATTTTTTTTATTTTCACAAGGGTAACAGGAAAAAATGGAATACACAATTTGTAGTGCAATTTCTCATTAGCGCGTTGATACCCAATATGTGAGGGAAAACCACTGTTTGGGTGCACTGCAGGGTTCGGAAGGGAAGGAGCGCCATTAGACTTTTTGAAAGTAAAATTTGTTTGAATAATTAGCAGACGCCATGTTGCGTTTGGAGAGCCCCTGATGTCCCTAAACAGTGGAAACACCCCACAAGTGACAGCATTTTGGAAACTAGACCGCTTAGGGAACTTATCTAGATGTGTGGTGAGCACCTTGCACCCCCAGGTGCTTCACAGAAGTTTATAATATTGAGCTGTAAAAATAAAATTTTCACATTTTTCCCTCAAAAACGTTTTTCATCCCTTAATTTTGCATTATCATGAGGGTAATAGGATAAATTGCACCATGAAATTTGTTGTGCAGTTTCTCCTGAACACGCTGATACCCCATATGTGGAGGAAAACCACTGTTTGGGCGCACGGCAGGGTTTGGAAGGGAAGGAGCGCCATTTGACTTTTTGAATGTAAAATTTGCTTGAATAATTAGCGGACGCCATGTTGCGTTTGGAGAGCTCCTGATGTCCCTAAACAGTGGAAACCCCCCACAAGTGACACCATTTTGGAAACTAGACCCCTTAGGGAACTTATCTAGATGTGTGGTGAGCACCTCGCACCCCCAGGTGCTTCACAGAAGTTTATAATATTGAGCTGTAAAAATAAAATTTTCACATTTTTCCCTCAAAAACGTTTTTCATCCCTTAATTTTGCATTATCATAAGGGTAATAGGATAAATTGCACCATGAAATTTGTTGTGCAATTTCTCCTGAGTACGCCGATACCTCATATGTGGGGGAAAACCACTGCTTTGGTGTACGGCAGGGTTCGGAAGAGAAAGGAGCGCTATGTTGGCTGGGATAGGTTGCAGACACCATGTCACATTTGAAGAGTCGCTGACATGCCGAAACAGCAGAAACCCCCACAAGTGACCCCATTTTGCAAACTACACCTCTCAAGGAATTCATCTAGGGAAGTAGTGAGTATTTTTTAATTTTTAAATTTATACCATTGGGCAGTGAAAAAAACATAATTGTATTTTTACCACAAAAAAATGTTTTACCCTCAGATTTTACATTTTCACACAGGGCAATGGGTAAAAATGGTGCCGAAATGCGTCACACAATTTCTTCTAAAAGTGGCAATACCCCATATGTGACTGTATCGTACCGCTCAGCCATACGGCGAGATCTGGGGGGGACGGAGCGCTATTTGACAATTGGAGAACAAATTATTGTAGAATAGGCATTTGGATTTGGGAGCACAAAATTTTCTGAATTTCTTTTGGGGGGCAAGGGCCATTTCGCTTTTCCAGAGCCTTTCTGCTACCAGTAACTTGGAATATTTTTGACAGATGACGGACCTGAGTGGGGACTAGCTTTTTTTGAAGACTGAGTTGAAGCTTTTATTGGGAACATTTTAAGTAACATTTATCCGGCGCTCTAGGCTGAGCACTTACATCGGGGTTTCCATCTAAATTTCCAAGTGATGTAATTCAGATGAAACCCCTGCGGGATCCATTCACTGTAATGAGGCAGCAGAGTTACTCTGGACTCCGTCTGGCCTCTGTTTAGCGGTGTCCTTTTTTTCAGAAGTGCACAAAACTGTGGCCAACCGCACTTTTATGCACGCCTAAAAAACTGACACCGTGGGCTCACAGGCCAGATGGCATCCACAGTGCCTATATCTGCCTCATTACAGGGAATCTTCCGTCATGGTTTCCGTCTGAATCACGTATCTCAGAGATTTACACGGAAACCCTGGTGTAAGTGCTCAGCGCAGAGTGCAGGATAAATGTGAGCAGAGCCTTACTGCGATCTTTGGGAGACATAATAAACAAAATCAGTAGCAGGTGAAGAATTGGCTTTATTTATTTTTTTACGCCGTTTCTCGTGCGGTATAAGTGATGAGATTACTTTATTCTTCGGGTCGGTGCGATTACAGCGATACCAGATTTATATCGGGTTTTTATGACTGACAGCTGTCACACACTAAGAGACGCTTTTTTTTGCAAAATCTAGTTTTTGCATCACCATATTTTGAGAGCTATAATTTTTGTATATTTCGGCCTACAGAGTCGTGTGATGGTTTGTTTTTTGCGGGACGTGTTGACGTTTTTATTGGTACCATTTTTGGGTACGTCACCTTTTTTGATCGCTTTCTATTCCGTTTTTTGGGAGGTAAAATTAACAAAAACAAACAATTCAGGAATTGTTTTTTGAGGTTATTTTTATGCCGTTCTGCGTGTGGTAAAAGTGATAAGGCAGCATTATTCTTCGGTTAAGTACGTTTACAGAGATACTACACTTACTGCATATTTTTTTATGTTTTGGTGCTTTTACACAATAAAACAATTTTATAGAAAAAATATTTTTTTTGCATCGCTTTATTCTGAGAGCTATAACTTTTTTATTTTTCGGCTGATGGAGCTGTATGGCAGCTTTTTTTTTTGCGGAACAAGATGACGTTTTCAGCGGTACCATTTTTATTTCCATTTTGCTTTTTGATCGCATTTTTTTCCACTTTTTGTTTGGCAATATGATGAAAAAGCATAGTTTTTTGCTCCGTTTTTTATTTATTTTTATTACGGTGTGCACAGAAGGAGTTAATTAGTGTGACAGTTTTATAGATTGGGTTGTTTCGGACGCGGCGATACCAAATATGTGTACTTTTTTTGTTTTTGCATAAATATACGGATTTATTGGTTTAATATTTTATTTATTTATTTTTATTTATTTTGTGATTTTTTTTTAACAGTTTGAAAACATTTTTTTGACTTTTTTCTTTACATTTTTACTTAGTCCCCGTATGGGACATTAATTTTTATTTTTCTAATCACTGATCTCATCCAATGCAATAGATATGTATTGCATTGGATGAGATCTATGCTGACAGTTTCACACTGTCCTTCTCCTGCTCGACTCAGCTGCAGGCTGAGCCTAGCAGGACACCATATATGGCAGATCTGGAGGCGGTCATGTGACCTCCAGCTGCCATAACAACGGTAGGTCCTGGAAGGTATCAGGGGGCCGTCGGAGAGGTAAGTGGACGACACCCTCTCCTCTCACTATCTTCTATATGCCACGATCACTATAGATTGCAGCATATAGAAGACAGCAAAGGGTTAACATCATTGGGACCTGATCCAATCAGGTCCCGATGATGTCCCCTGTCAGAGCTATCGCTCTGCACCACACCCGCAGCGCTTGCAGGACCCTGGGGGTCCTGAGCGCTGCGGGACCACCCACCGTTTTTAAATGTCGGCGCTGCACAGAGCCCAGGCAGCGCCGACGTTTATATACAGTGGGCGGTCGGGAAGCGGTTAAGTCTCGGGCAGGCCACGAGATCAGGCGGGGCACTTTGGCTGGAAGAAGCTAGAAACCCTGCTGAAGTGTCGGTTTTATTGGGTAGGAATGCGCAGTTCCATTGAGAGGTGGTGCCGGGACTGTGGACCCCGTAGCCTCAGGAGAAAAGACTACAGCAGCCAGAAGGCACCCCTGCAACCCATCAAGATGACTCGACCCTTGGAGATCGTGGCCCTGGATCATGTCAAGCTGTCTCCCAGCAGGTCAGGATATTCCTACGCCCTGACTCTAACATACCTGGCGGCTTTCTTGCATAGGGCACCATCTCCCACTATGCAAGATCGCAAACTTGATCATCAGTCCAGTCTGCTAGCCTGGCTTCTTTCCATGCTGTCTGCTTGCCTCTGTTCTGGCTGCTTAGGGCGGCGGCCCGGTCACTTCCTGTTTCGTGTAGCTGCTGTGGGCACACCCCTAATGCGTCCTCAGCCTATTGCTATCAGTCATTCGATATTTAAACCAGCCCCCCCCCCTACAAGCTGGTGCCTGAGCAATGCGTTCCGTCAGATGGCTTTTCGCCGCTGATGTGCCAGGTCCTGTCTGAACTATATTCTAGCCTATTGTATGTCTGCCTATCCTGGAGGCTGTATTTCCAAGTCAGTGTGAACACGCTCCTAGCCTGTTCTTTCCGCCTTCTAGGGGCCGCATACCTAGACCCGCTCCTGTATCTAGCCTGTTCCTGTCTGAACACGCTCCTAGCCTGTTCTTTCCGCCTTCTAGGGGCTGCATACCTAGACCCGCTCCTGTATCTTGCTGCTGTGTCTGTTCTTGTCTGAATACTCTCCTAGGCTGTTACCTGTTTTTCTCTATGTCCGTACCTTCCCTTTTCCTGCAGAGTATGAACCCGTACCTAAATCCTACTCGTTGTCCCTGTACTCCCGTTTGTGAGTTTAGAGTCCACTCGCTACTTCATTGCAAGTATCTTGTGTGTATCTGGTTCTGCCTTTCCCTTCCAGTCTGTTCCGTGTGAACAGAGCCCTGTCCCCTCTGCTCTGTCTTTGCTCACCGCTCCGGTGGTTCTTGCCTGCTCTGCCTTGCTCACCGCTCCAGCGGTTCTTGCCTGCTCTGCCTTGCTCACCGCTCCAGGCCGTCTCGCTCTGCTCTGCCTTTGCTCGCCGCTCCAGGCGGTCTCGCTCTGCTCTGCCTTTGCTCGCCGATCCAGGCGGTCTCGCTCTGCTCTGCCTTTGCTCGCCGCTCCAGGCGGTCTCGCTCTGCTCTGCTTGTCTACCGCATCTGCGGTTCTGTTCCTGAGTCCCAGTCTGTACTGGACCTTATCCAGTCTGTGCTCCAACCTGCTAGTGCCTCCCTGTCGGCACTCCAGCCGTGCTTGCCAGTACCCCCTGCCTGCATACCAGTCATGCTTACCAGTGCCCGTCTGTCTGCATACTAGCCATGCCTGCCTATATCCACCAGTCAGTGTGCCAGCCAAACCTGCCTGTTCCTGTATTCTCCGGTGTGGGTCAACAGCCGTGTCCGGGGTCTGATTTGGAGTAGCACCTGGTCCCTCTGCTCGGTTCCTCCCTGGTGCACTGGCGTAGTTAGCCGTCGTGCGACCTTGGTCGGATTGGGTAGATACTTAGATACGCCCCTCCAGGCACTCTCCGGTTCATGGTCCAGTGGGATCACTAAACACGCACACGCCAGTCAGTCCGGGCGTGTGCATAACACTGACCATGGTGGATCACTACTCCCGGTTCCTGGTGGCGGACCCCGCAAGGATCTGACGGCAGAAACCGCGGCAAAGACGTTTCAGGCGTACTTCTGCAAGCCCCATGGATACCCGGAGCAGGTGCTGACAGATCAAGGCTCCGCCTTTGAGGCCGAATTGTTCAAGGATGTTCTGTACGGGTGTAAAAAGATCCGGACTACACTGTACCACCCCCAAACCAACGGTCTCTGTGAAAAGATGAACAACATCATCATCGACCTGGTGAAGACCCTACCACTAGAGGAGAGAAATCAGTGGCCAGACCCACTACCTGACCTGGTAGATCTGTAAAACCACATACCTGTGAGTTCCACCAATTGTACTCCAGCATATCTCATGCGAGCAAGACCCGGGAAGTTGCCCATGGACCTGGAGCTTGGTGTAGTAGAACCCGAAGCAGATATGTCCACTGAGGACTGGGACACGACCAGACAAGAGCAGTACAGAAGAGTACAGGCCTGTGTCGCAGACAGTCTCACTCGGGTGAGGGACAAACAGGAAGCCCACTACAATAGAAGTGCGCCCGCAGAACCCTTCACACCACGAGAAGTGGTGTTAAAAAGAAAAAGGAGAAACCACAAACTTGATGACCAGTGGGAGAGAGAACCCTACACTGTGTTAAACTCAAGGTTTGATAACCGGAAGACCTGTTTAATAACTAAGGACGGAGGAAGAACGACTGCAACAGTATCCAGGGACCATCTGAAGTTGTGTCCAGGTCTGCTAAAGCCCCAGGAGGAAGTGCCTCTCACCGTACCAGAGGAGCCTAAAGAAGCAGTAATACATACTGAATTAGGAGATTTCCCGGCAGATTGGCCCCAACTAGGAGGAGCAGTAATCATACCTGTAATCACCTTCTACCCAAAGCAAGAAGAACCTGTAGGTGCCCCAGAAGAGCCTGCTCAAGAAGAATCCCCGGAAGAAGGATCCCCGGTTGGAGCAGAGCAAGAAGGCCCAGCTAATGGTACACTTGCCAGTCCCGCAGAGAGGTCAAGGCAGTCTTGTAGCCCCTCCACACCTAGTGCTGACAGAATGGGAAGTAGTGCAACTACGAGTACCACACGCATCCCAGTACCACGTAGGTCGACACGTAGCACCAAAGGTCAGACCCCTGTCAGACAGAGAGAATAGAAAGGAAACTCTGACAGTGTAGATAGTTGTCCCTGGGGTATGTTATTTGTATGTAATTTTCGTGTATTTCATTATTCATATGTGTTTTTGCCTTGCTAATGAACAATTCAAGTGATATGGACACTTAACTTGCATCTAGTTACCCGTAAGGGTATATACATAAAGAACTTTGTGGAAGAGGACTGTGTGCAGCCCAAAAACTGTTCCCTGTAAATAATTGCACTCCCTGGAGTGCCCCCTTTAGGTGAACTCAGAATAAAAACCTGTCTGGGTGGCAGAAGTGGAGGTCCAACTCAGGACCGCCATGCCCTGCAGCCACCCCAGGGCCTACGTGGAGGGTTTGCTTTGGACAGGTTCCTCAAGCTACCTTGTACTTTACCTGTGAGATGGACACCCTGTCAGGGGACCTCACCAGAACAGACTTAAATTCTGAGGATGCTCTATATTTGTATATATTTATTATGTTTTTACACCTGTAACGTTCAAGAGATGTGCCTCTCAAAACGGGAAGAAATATTATTGTTTAACCTGTTTTGCAAAATTGCTTCAGTCCGGGAGTACTGAGTTTTACTAGGGGGGAATGTGGCGCCCTGCTGCGCATGGTGCCACAGAACCCAGAAGGGTGCATGGCTGGATTTCTTCACAAGAGGCCCTCACTACTTTCATACACCTCCACGTTCCACTTCATACCACCAGAGGGAGCCCGGATAGGGATATATAAATGGAAGGTGGAGCCAGGCAGCTCAGTCTTCAGAACAGATTAGTCTTCAGTCTGCAGTGAGTGAGTGTGCAGAGCAGTCAGACAGAAGGTGTCTGAGAGCGTGCCGACGCTCAGAGAGCGGTGAAGATGCAGCACGCCAGCTGCCTTGCAGTGAAGGCCCCGAGCGTGGCTGACAGCGAGGAGATAAAGAGAGAGAAACCAAGGGGGCAGAGGAGCTAAGTAAGCTCACCCCGCTATATTTACCGGACACCGGGTCCGTGCCTACAGGGATCCATTACACCCAGTAGGAACAACCGGAATCCCAGGAGGACTACAAGTCCCTGGAAAACCTGAAGATAGACACGTACAGGACCAGGAACCACGAAGGCCCCGACGTCCAGGGAAAGTGGTTACCAACCGCAGGTCCTACCTCAGAGCAACAGGTTAAGAAAAAGCAGGACACATAAGCTAGGCCCAGTTGCAGGCTGGCCAGGAGCATACATAGAGACAGACACGGAGCAGGAGGCCTTATACCCGTCACTGGGGAGAAGTCCAAAAGTGTGCCCTTCACCTGGAGTACCCCGGACCGTACTAAACAGCTGTACCAGCAAAAGGTAACAAAGAAAATCCCCTGTCTCTGTCCGTTACTTCTGCTGCGCTATCGTCCTCTCCCTGCACCACAACGCCCAGTGCAACCTGCATCGTTCTATACTGCCCTGAGGCCCGCTCCATCTTAGCTGCCCTGACACCGGCCTCGGAGGACTGTTGCGGCGCTGGTGACCTTCACCAGACACCACAGGTGGCGTCATGAATTCCCCGAACTTTTATTAGAATTTTATACCCCCTTTTTGTGCACTGACCGCCCTGGGCCAGCCACCGTGATATAACCCCGGCGATCAGCCACCGGCCCCCTGGGGGCGAGTCACCAGCGCGCCTACCCATGTAATAAGACCCCGATGCAAGCGCGCCTACCCGTGTAATAAGACCCCGATGCCAGCGCGCCTACCCGTGTAATAAGACCCGATGCCAGCACGCCTACCCGTGTAATAAGACCCTGATGCTAGCGCGCCTACCCGTGTAATAAGACCCTGATGCCAGCGCGCCTACCCATGTAATAAGAAGCCGATGCCAGCGCGCCTACCCGTGTAATAAGACCCCGATGCTAGGGCGCCTACCTGTGTAATAAGACCCCGGAGCCAGAGCACCTACCTGTGCAATAAGACCCCGATGCCAGAGTGCCTACCCGTGTAATAAGACCCCGATGTCAGAGCGCCTACCCGTGTAATAAGACCCCGATGTCAGAGCGCCTACCCGTGTAATAAGACCCCGATGCCAGCGCGCCTACCCGTGTAATAAGACCCCGATGCAAGCGCGCCTACCCGTGTAATAAGACTCAGATGCCAGCGCGCCTACCCGTGTAATAAGACTGGATGCCAGCGTGCCTACCCGTGTAATAAGACCCCGATGCTAGCGCGCCTACCCTTGTAATAAGACCCCCATGCCAGCGCGCCTACCTGTGTAATAAGACCCCGATGCCAGCGCGCCTACCCATGTAATAAGACCCTCATACCAGCGCGCCTACCCGTGTAATAAGACCCCGATGCCAGGGCGCCTACCCGTGTAATAAGACCCCGCTGCCAGCGCGCCTACCCGTGTAATAAGACCCCGATGCCAGAGCGCCTACCCGTGTAATAAGACCCCGATGCCAGCGCGCCTATCCGTGTAATAAGACCCCGATGCCAGAGCGCCTACCCATGCAATAAGACCCCGATGCCAGCGCGGGTATCCCGACTCGCCATTACAGGTTGCAGATAGAAGTGCCGTTAGGGGGGGGGATATGCCAACCAAAGACAGCGAAAATCATGCAAAACATCAAAAAATAACTTATCAGCATGCTGCCTACTGTAATAGTCCACCTAAAGTGGCCGACCGCTGTATTCCCTTTGTTACTAAAAATGTGGCACAAAATCCTTATCTACTAGCCAGTCTAATCACCAGCCAGTCTAATCGCTAGCCAGTCTAATCACTAGCCAGTCTAATCACTAGCCAGTCTAACCACTAGCCAGTCTAACCACTAGCCAGTCTAATCACTAGCCAGTCTAATCACTAGCCAGTCTAATCACTAGCCAGACTAATCACTGGACAGTCTAATCACTAGCCAGTCTAATCACTAGCCAGTCTAATCACTAGCCAGTCTAATCACTAGCCAGACTAATCACTAGCCAGTCTAATCACTAGCCAGTCTAATCACTAGCCAGTCTAATCACTAGCCAGACTAATCACTAGCCAGTCTAATCACTAGCCAGTCTAATCACTAGCCTTGCGCCAAACTTCTAACAGAAATCTCCTATCAGAATCGCAAGAAAGGAATCAGCAGGCGATCTCTTAGACCAGTCTGAACTAGGACTAAGAAAAGGAGCTAATACAATATAAAGAGGTGAAACTGTTACCAAAGCCTTGTTATTCCGCTCACAGTAACGTCTGAGCCAGCGTCGCTGACACCTCTGCAGGCCGATTTATGCTTTTAGAAAAGTCACATGAGTATCACTACACATGAGACTTCTGCAGCCGGACAGGAGTCCTGCCCCGGCTTCTGCCCTCCGCCACGCGTCATCTACAAATATGACAGGCGGGTGGGAGACGCCACATCTCTACTTAGATAAATGTCCTGCTTTATCTCCTGGGCATTGGCACAAGGACGGGTATGTGCCTGCGGGCCGTCAGCATCTTCCGTTAGGAGAGCGGGCACCTTCCCGGCCGCCGCACACCGGAGATGCAGGTCCGGTGCAGGAATAACTGTGCTCCTTTGGCAGGATTGCCAGAACTTGTTCCCTCTACTTGTCGGCACCACCTGGACTAACTACACAGCAATAAATCTCCCCTCCTGGCAGTGATGTGGAGCAGGTTGCTCTGTAGCTGCACGCTCCGGCCCCCAGAGCCTGAGTAGTACAGACATACACTACATGGCTGCACTGACCACCAGAGGGAATAACGGACATAATAAAGGTGGACAGAATAGGGGGAAAATAACCACATGGATGCAATTAAAGGGTTATTGCCAAAATAGAAAATCATCTCTTATCCAAAGGTTAGGGGATAACTTACTGATCACTGAGGGTCTGACTGCTGGAACCCCTAGCAAACCCAAGAACAGGCAGCATGCTCAGCCTCCCCTCCATTCACTGTCTATAGGACTGCCAAAAATAGCCAAGAGCAGCGCTCCACTAGTTCTGCCAGTCCCACAGACGATGAGTATGACGCGCCCAGGGGATGGGGACGACTCGGTACCCGGGCCTTTGCCTGGTTTTTGGGATGTCGTGGTGGTCGGCTCCTGGGCCCGTACCCTGGGGTCACTCTTGAAAAAGGGGATTGCAACTTGGATAAAATAAATAAACAGTTTGTGACGCCACCTGTGGTACCTGGTAATGATTACCAGCGCTGCTTCAGACCTCCGGGGGGGTGATGGGATGGCAGCTGAGGTGTTTCTGCTTCCCACAGGTGGAGCGGGCCCCCGGGGCAGTGTGGAATTTGGTGGGAGGTGATGCTGGGACTTGTAGTGCAGGCGGGATGGTGCAGCAGGAGTAACTGACAGAGACAGGGGATTCGCTTCAATACCTTTACTGGTGCGGATGTCAGGTACGGTCCAGGGTACTCAGTAGGATGGGTGCACTTCAGGACTTCTCCCCAGTGAGCGGGTATAAGGCCTCCTGGTCCGTGTCTGCCTCCCTGTATGCTCCTGGCCAGCCTGCAACTGGGCCTAGCTTATGTGTCGTGCTGTTCCTTCACCTGTCGCTCGGTAGTAGGACCTTCTGCTGGCAACCACTATCCCTGGTAGTCGGGGCCTTCGTGGTTCCTGGTCCTGTAATGGGTCTATCTTCAGGTCTGCCAGAGACTTGTAGTCCTCCTGGAATGCCGGTGGTCCCTACTGGGTATAAAGGACCCTGTAGGCGCGGACCCGGTGTCCGGTTTGTATCTTCGGGGTGAACCTTGTGATGCTCCTCTGCCCCCTCAACTCCTCTCATCTCTCCTCCTTACCGTCGGCCACACTCGTGGCCCTCAGAACCCAGCAGCAGACGCGCTGCGTCTTCGCTGCTCTCAGCGTCAGCACGCTCTCAGACTCTCTCTGTCTGACTACTAACTCTGACTGAACTGCCTGGCTCCACCCTCCATATATATATATATCCCTAACGGGCTCCCTCTGGTGGTATGAGGTGGAAGGGTGGAGGTGTTTGTATTTAGTGAGGGCCTCTTGTGGAGAAATCCATCCATGCACCCTGGGTCCTGTGGTACCTGTTGTAGCAGGGTGCACAAATGGAGTGGTGGTTGAGTATACGCACTGCCACACCGTTCATTCTTAATGGGAGTGAAGACCAGCCGAGCACAGAGCTTCAGTCGTCCCATAGAGAATGTATGGTGCAGCAATGATCGACCATCACATCAGTCACAAAGGACTCTTCAAATCCCCAGTTTTTAGGATTGGTGAGGCTCCCAGCAGTCAGACCCCATCCATCGGGAAGTTATCCTATGGATAGGAGATATCTTTTAAACTTTGTACACCCCCTTTGAAGGATTATTCAATCTAATTCTAAAGTCGGGGGATACTGACAGCCGCCCTCCACTAATCACACCATGTTGGCATATTGTAGTGATATCCCACCGCATTGTGATGGAAAGAAGAATATAACTGTATACAGAATAACATGGAGATGTTTGATAGAATCCAGCAGCCCGGAGGTTATGGGAGCGCCGCCAGCTTCTGTACCTCTGTAGTAGATGGTATACAGCAGTGACCGTCCCTACACGGGACCCTGATCATCAGGAATATTGCCTCTTACACCCGAGCCCAGGGAATTCTAATTACTAGTGTACACTGTTATATCAGTTTATTAACATTTATGAACACCGGCCCATAGGAGGGTCATAATGACATGTATGGGAGGTCATCAGCAGACCCCCAGCTGTCATGACAACCCATCGGTGTCCCACAATCACGTGGCAGGATGTATGACGCGCTTCCAGCCGACGTGCGTTAAATCCCGCTGTCAGTGATTGACAGCTGGATTTAACGGGTTAATAGCAGCAGGCGGAGCAACAGTACATCAGCAGCTATTAAAGGCAGATGATGGTTGATTAAATCAGTCATCATGTGCAGGGAAATATGTGGGCTCGGTGTGCGAGATCACATCAAAGGCAGGGACACGACCTTTGACGTAAATATACGTCAAAGATGGTGAAGCGGTAGAGCAAAGCACAGGTTGCAGCCTCTTCTCTAATATTCAAAGACTGGCTAAAAATACTCCTGAAAAATACTATGAGGAGGATTTTTACTCTTCTGTAAAAAATGTAGAGCGACCTCTGCAATGCGGTATACATTTCTTTATAATGGGTCCCAATAGTGGACGGATGCCTCATCATCCATCCTGACAGTGGCCACTAGGGGGCACACACCTTCTATGTGTATGCGCCCAACAATGGCCACAAACGTAATGTGCACCGAGCCCAACAGAGTCATCAGAGAATCCAAGAGTCCCACCCTCAGCCGGCATGCCCCATCGTCACTTCAGCAGAAATACTGCAGCAAGAAATATCTGTATTAGTAAAATGAACAGTTGCTCCATGATTCCTCAATGTTTTTGCGTCTCTCATCATGTCGGAAGTGTGAGACATAATTCCCAGGTAAGTGTGCACTGTACGGATATAGGATGTAGGATGTGTGCAGCAAGCCATACCTGCAGAGCTTGTAGGAAGCCCAGCTCTTCATCCTTTATGCATCCCATAAACAGGACGCTGAATGTTTCAGGGCCAACGACACAGAATTTTTGTGCAATTTCCTATAAACCCAAGAAGACCATATTAGCTTGTTATTATCCAGCTCGCGACATCACTGCTTGAGTATTGCAAGAGAAATCTAACCAAAATCAAAATCTCAGGGAAAGCGTCACTTTGCCGTTCCCAGAACAGCCGGGTGGCCAGTGAAAAACACAGTGAAGGGGCGCAGTGCTGCACCAGTGCCCAGGATCAGTAGGGTCCCTGTGCCCCCCTAACAGGTGACATACTAACTAGCTGAAAATTTACTCCCCAGCACCATCTTCCTATCTCTTAAGCTGACAGTGGATGTGTTGGTAGCAGATAGTACAAAGCTGTCCACCTTTCTCAGATTTAGTAAGTGACCCCCTGGTCCCCACAGAAGAACTGAACTCTGGTGGTGCCATCTGATGGCTGCTAAGTCCCCGGCCAGACATGGTGCACTGGTGATTCCCCGTGGAATGATTACAATGATGCTGTTCCCTCCCGGTTAATCTACGATAGGGGCATCTTATAAGGACTCCATTGTGGGTGACCAGGACTGTGACCTTGACTTACCTTAAATAGCTCACAGCTCCCCTGCAGTCCTGAGCTCAGCGTGCAGACCTTCAGCGAGCTCCGGTAAGTGATGGCATTAAGCGCAATGTTCTTGTCCATCAATTCTTTCCGCAGCTTCAGTGCGTGCTGCAGACCCGAGTCTTTCCATGGCGACTCCGCGCAGGCGTTGAACAGGGCAGTATATGTGGCATCTGTGGGAACCAGACCTCGCTTTTTCATCTAAATGATGTAACAAGAAATGAGTCTGTACTGTAAAAACTGTATGTAATAATAGCAATAATAAAGTAAGTACATAATATACAGGGCATTATCAGATAATGTACAGGTACTTTACTGCATTACGTTATCGGTCCTCCCAATTAATAGAACAAATGGTCCATGGTGCTCACTGGGGCGCTGACGCCCCTTCACAGCAAGATCCATATAAGTGTGTGCGCCTGGTACTGCCGGCCTCGGTCAGATCCCCACAGCTTGTACACTGATGGACAGCGTACACAATGAATGTTATATTGAGGGCATAACAGTCATGTCAGATGGCTACTGCTATGTGTATATTCTATTCTGGCCCCTGTGTGTCCTGCAACTGTCACCAGTACTCCCCTCTGCAGGCTCTAGCGCTAAGCTTCAGTTATCTCTCAGCTAGTGGGTAGAGAATGCTGCACTGACTGCTCACGTACACATCGCACACAGGCGGGAGGGATTCCCGCTTTCCATTCAGCACATGTTCAGAAGCAGTGGCAGTGATATGGTTGTGTAGAAGTGCTCAGCACTGAAGTGAGATAAACTCCTTACTAGAATAAGCTGCAGCACGATCTGCCCGTGTCTCCCTCTGATTGTCCTATCACTGTGCTCCTGCTCCAGCCTAACCTGATTTCATTAATCAATAGTGCAAGTAAAGATAAGATACTTTGTAATATACATTATCAGATAAACCTTCTTCTTTTGTCACTTAAAAGACATTTTTTGGTCTCCTGCACTAATCATTCACTCTCAATATCTGCTAAATCTGTGGGAGAAGGGAAGGGAACCTGTCACGTGAAAAAACGCTATCAACCTGTAGATATGGGGTTACTCTGCAGGTTAATAGCATTCTGAACCTGCCCGGTGCCGGCATTTAGACTCCCTCTGCCAGGAGGAAATGAAATTTATTGCACCTGGTAGTGACTCGCCCAGGGGGATATGGAGGAAACGCGGTACCCAGGCCTTGACCCTCTGTGGGCTGTCACGGCAGTCGGCTCCCAGTCCCATACCCTGGGGTCACTCTTTAAAAGGGGTTTGTTACTTGAAGGGATGAATAACAGTTTTGTCTCGTGACGCCACCTGTGGTTCATGGTAATGGGTACCAGCGCTGATGCAGACCTCCAGGGGTGATGGGATGGCAGCTGAGATGTTTCTGCTCCCCACAGGCGGAGTGGGCCCCAGGGCAGGGTTGATGGAAGGGATGCAGGTGAGAGGTGGCCCAGCTTGGTCAGGGGAGAATAACAGGCACGCACACAGGGGATTCACTTCAGTACCTTTACTGCTGTAAACGGCAGCTATGGTCCAGGGAACTTGATAGGAAGGGTGCACTTCTGAACTCTCCCCAGTCAGCAGGTAGTAGGATTCCTGATCCATTTCTTCCGCTCTCTCTCTCTCTGAAGCTCCTGACCAGCCTGGAACTAGGCCTAGCTTCTGTACTGTTTCACTCTCTCACCTGTCTGCTTGGTAGTAAGAACTTTTCTCTGGCTACCACTATCCGCTGGGGCCTTCGTGGTTCCTAGTTCTGTAGATGATTGTAGCTTCAGGTTGAAGAGGGGTCTGGAATCCTCCTGATATACCGGTTATTCCTACTGGGCATAGAGCACCCTGTAGGCGCGGACCCGGTGTCCGGCTTGTGTTCTGGGGTGAGCTTAAGATGCTCCTCTGCCTCCTTAACTCTTCTCTTCTCTCCTTGCCTCCGGCCACGCTTATGGCCCTCAGGCTTCAGCACGTGCTTAGGCCTTAGCTTGCCCTCAGCACAGCAGCTCAACAGGTGCTGCCTCTTCACTGATCTCAAGTGCCAGCACACTCTCCCTACCTAACTCCACCCTCCAGTATATATATCCCTAACAGGGCTCCTTCTGGTGGTATGAGGTGGAAGGGTGGAGGTGTCTGTGTGTAGTAAGGGCCTCTTGTGGAGAAGCCCGTCCATGCACCCTTTTGGGTCCTGTGGTACCTGTGGGTAGCAGGGTGCCACAGTAGCGTTTGGGTATCAGTCATGGGGGCGGCACTAGTTCAGTCACCGCTCTGTGTATAGAGAGTGACGGCTGTAACTGTGCCCCCAGCCCTGATTGACAGCCAGCCCTAATGCTGTGCTGCCATCAGTCACTACAGGGGTCGCAGTTACAGGCGCCACTTTCTATACACAGAGCAGTGCCACCCCGGTGACTGGAAGTCGAACGCTACCGGGAGGAACGTGACAGGTTCATTTCAACAAAAATGTCTGTGATGCCCCTATAAACCTATGGAAGGGGGAGCTGGAGGGAGAAAAAGCAGAGCACAGAAAAGGTAAATGCTGAGGCTTATAATGCAGAGAAAAAATGCAGGATACCCATCATATAAGGTACACTCCCCATACATTCATGTACACTCAGGAGTGTATAATGAGTGGCAATTATTCCTTATATAGTTCCCCTTATTCTAAAAAGTCATCAGAAAGTGCTGTTAAATCGTAAGGGAATCTGCCACCCGGTTTTAGATGCCCCATCTGAGAGCAGCATGATATAAGGGGTGAGACCCTGATTACAGTGATATCTCACGCTTTTTGCTGCTTACTGCTATTTTGATAAAATCAGTGTTTTATCTGCTGCAGCTCTAGTAGTTCTCTGAATGCTGAGCTTTGTATAACCCCCACCCACACCACTGATCGGCAGCTTTCCTCCAGTCAGTGGTGGGGATGGGGTTATACAGAGCACATGAATACCGAGGACTACCTAGCAGAAGGCTTACTAGTCCTTTAGTGATAATCTCTTGCTGATAAAACTGTGATTTTATAAAAACTACAGCAAGCAGCCCAGTAAATGACACATCGCTGGAATCAGGGTCTCTGCCCATACATTATGCTACTGTCAGATTAGATAGCAAAAGCCTGGTAACAGATTCACTTTAAGGGGGTTATCGTATTTAAGACAACCCCTATTCCAACACAGCATTTTTTTTTTTTTAAGAAACAAACCGTGCTTCAAGCCACATATCCAAGCCCTTTCCACTTCCTGCCAACGTCAACTCAAAAACATCTCCCGGATCCGCACATTCCTCAACCACGAATCTGCAAAAACACTAGTGCACGCCCTCATCATCTCCCGCCTCGACTACTGCAACCTCCTGCTCTGTGGCCTCCCTTCCAACACTCTTGCACCCCTCCAATCTATCCTAAACTCGGCTACCTGACTAATCCACCTGTCCCCCCGCTGTTCCCCGGCCTCTCCTCTCTGTCAATCCCTGCACTGGCTCCCATGTACCCAGAGACTCCAGTTCAAAACCCTAACCATGGCATACAAAGCCATTCACAACCTGTCTCCCCCATATATCTGTGTTTCAATGTTTTTTATTGAAATTTTTTATTAACCTTCATACATCTCTGACCTAGTCTCCCAGTACTTACCTGCACGCAGCCTCCGATCCTCACAAGATCTCCTTCTCTACTCCCCTCTTATCTCCTCTTCCCACAATTGCATACAAGATTTCTCCTGTGCTTTCCCCCTACTCTGGAACTCTCTACCCCAACATGTCAGACTCTCGCCTACCGTGGAAACCATCAAAAGGAACCTGAAGACCCACATCTTCCCACAAGCCTACAACCTGCAGTAACCACCGCTCCACCACACCGCTGCATGACTAGCTCTACCCTCACCTGCTGTACCCTCACCTATCCCTGGTAGACTGTGAGCCCTCGCGGGGAGGCCCTCTCTCCTTCTGTACCAGTTTGCCGTTGCGTTTTTGTTCAAGATTATTGTACTTGTTGTTTGTTACAGTTATATGAAAAAGTTTGGGCACCCCTATTAATCTTAAGCTTAATGTTTTATAAAAATTGGTGTTTTTGCAACAGCTATTTCAGTTTGATATAAGTAATAACTGTTGGACACAGTAATGTTTCTGTCTTGAAATGAGGTTTATTGTACTAACAGAAAATGTGCAATCTGCATTCAAACAAAATTTGGCAGGTGCATAAGTATGGGCACCTCACCAGAAAAGTGACATTAATATTTAGTAGATCCTCCTTTTGCAAAAATAACAGCCTCTAGTCGCTTCCTGTAGCTTTTAATGAGTTCCTGGATCCTGGATGAAGGTATTTTTGACCATTCCTCTTTACAAAACAATTCCAGTTCAGTTAAGTTTGATGGTCGCCGAGGATGGACAGCCCTCTTCAAATGATCCCACAGATGTTCAATGATATTCAGGTCTGGGGACTGGGATAGCCATTCCAGAACATTATAATTGTTCCTCTGCATGAATGCCTGAGTAGATTTGGAGTGGTGTTTTGGATCATTGTCTTGTTGAAAGATCCATCCCCTGCGTAACTTCAACTTTATCACTGATTCTTGAACATTATTGTCAAGAATCTGCTGATACTGAGTGGAATCCATGTGTCCCTCAACTTTAACAAGATTCCCGGTGCCGGCATTGGCCACACAGCCCCAAAGCATGATGGAACCTCCACCAAATTTTACTGTGGGTAGCAAATGTTTTTCTTGGAATGCTGTGTTTTTTTGCCGCCATGCACAACGCCTTTTTGTATGACCAAACAACTCAATCTTGGTTTCATCAGTCCACAGGACCTTCTTCCAAAAAGAAATTGGCTTCTCCAAATGTGCTTTTGCATACCTCCGCCGACTCTGTTTGTGGCGTGCTTACAGAAACGGCTTCTTTCGCATCACTCTCCCATACAGCTTCTCCTTGTGCAAAGTGCGTTGTATAGTTGACCGATGCACAGTGACACCATCTGCAGCAAGTTGATGCTGCAGCTGTCTGGAGGTGGTCTGAGGATTGTCCTAGACTGATCTCACCATTCTTCTTCTCTGCCTTTCTGATGTTTTTCTTGGCCTGCCACTTCTGGCCTTAACAAGAACTGTCCCTGTGTTCTTCCATTTCCTTACTATGTTCCTCACAGTGGAAACTGACAGGTTAAATCTCTGAGACAGCTTTTTGTATCCTTCCCCTGAATAACTATGTTGAATAAGCTTTGTTTTCAGATCATTTGACAGTTGTTTTGAGGAGCCCATGATGCCACTCTTCAGAGGAGATTCAAACAGGAGAACAACTTGCAAGTGGCCACTTTAAGTAGCTTTTCTCATGATTGCATACACCTGGCTATGAAGTTCAAAGCTCAATGTGGTTACAAAACCAAAAAAAGTGCTTTAGTACATCAATAAAAAGTAGGTAGGAGTATTTAAAACAAGAAAATGATAAGGGTGCCCATACATATGCACCTGTCAAATTTTGTTTGAATGCAGATTGCACATTTTCTGTTAGTACAATAAACCTCATTTCAAGGCAGAAACATTACTGTGTCCAACAGTTATTACATATATCAAACTGAAATAGCTGTTGCAAAAACACCAATTTTTATAAAACATTAAGCTTAAGATTAATAGGGGTGCCCAAACTTTTTCATATAACTGTATGTATATCCCCTTTTTCACATGTTAAGCTCCATGGCATAAATGGCGCTATAATAATAAATAGTAATAATAATAATGCTTTGGTGTCAGTCATTGTCTGCAGCGCTGACGTGACGGTGAAAGCACTGCAGTCAGTCAGTGAGCTGTGAAGGTCGGCCCGAGTTAACGGCACGAGCCGCTGAGCGTAGCTACAGGCTGCAGAGCTGTAGATGTGTTGTCAGCGCTGCAGACAATAACAGACAGCGGGAGCAGCAGGAGAAACTTTGCGCTGGACCTGGGGAGGATGAATAGAGAACAGACGGTTTTTGCAATTTCTTTAAACAAACTGCAGCCAGGAACAGCGGTTTTGTGAAACAAGAAAGTCCCTTTAAAGGTTGTTTCACAGAGTAAATAAGATCATTTTGGTATTAAATCATTAAAAAGCTACAAACATGCCACAGTTAATGTGACCATTATCTGGGCTTTGTTATAAATATTTCAGAATAAGCTGCAACATGCTGTACAGATCTGACTAATGTGTCCAGGGCCTGATGAGCACAGCCACCACGGCATGGACCCCGGCTAATCCCATCCATGTGAACACAGGCAGAAGGACTTTACTGGCCACTCCTTGTATCTTACCCAATGCTGCTTTATCATGGCTCATTATCAAGGGGTCACAGATCAACCTTATAAAGCCCGCCACACACATTAGATGGCTCTTGGATGAAAGACGGCCCGCGCTTAACAGTTGTCTGGCAGCCATCTCTCCCATACACTCCTGTGTTCTCTATGAGAGTCACCACCAGACATGTCTACTGGCACCTTATCTCCAGAACATAATGATCAGCCAAATTAAATGATCAGTTATGCTGGATCATTAACTCCCCCAAAAAACTGTCCAGGACCCCATACATATTAGACTGTCAGACAGAGCCGTCAATACGTTATATATACGATATATCCAACTCTTCCGCAGCCTCCGATGAGAACAGTGTAGTTACTTTCCTCCGGCTGCAGCCGCTCCTCTTTCAGCATCTGTTCCTGGAAGAGGTCCAGGGCTTCGGCCAGCGGCACACAAGAGGGACATGTCTTCAGAGGAGAGCAATAGAAGTGCTAGAAGCAGTGCAGGATATACAGTTAGGTCCATATATATTTGGACAGAGACAACATTTTTCTAATTTTGGTTCTAGACATTACCACAATGAATTTTAAACAAAACAATTCAGATGCAGTTGAAGTTCAGACTTTCAGCTTTCATTTGAGGGTATCCACATTAAAATTGGATGAAGGGTTTAGGAGTTTCAGCTCCTTAACATGTGACACCCTGTTTTTAAAGGGACCAAAAGTTATATGACAATTGACTCCAAGGCTATTTCATGGACAGGTGTGGGCAATCCCTTCGTTATGTCATTCTCAATTAAGCAGATAAAAGGCCTGCAGTAGATTTGAGGTGTGGTGCATTTGGAAGGTTTTGCTGTGAACTAAACATGTGGTCAAAGGAGCTCTCCATGCAGGTGAAACAAGCCATCATTAACCTGCAAAAACAGAAAAAACCCATCCGAGAAATTGCTACAATATTATGAGTGGCAAAATCTTGAGTTTGGTACATCCTGAGAAAGAAAGAAAGCACTGGTGAACTCATCAATGCAAAAAGACCTGGGCGCCCACGGAAGACAACAGTGGTGGATGATCGCAGAATAATCTCCATGGTGAAGAGAAACCCCTTCACAACAGCCAACCAAGTGAACAACACTCTCCAGGAGGTAGGCGTATCAATATCCAAATCTACCATAAAGAGAAGACTGCATGAAAGTAAATACAGTGGGTTCACTGCACAGTGCAAGCCACTAATAAGCATCAAGAATAAAAAGGCTAGACTGGACTTTGCTAAAAAACATCTAATAAAGCCAGCACAGTTCTGGAAGAACATTCTTTGGACAGATGAAACCAAGATCAACCTCTACCAGAATGATGGAAAGAGAAAAGTATGGCGAAGGCGTGGTACAGCTCATGATCCAAAGCATACCACATCATCTGTAAAACACGGCGGAGGCAGTGTGATGGCTTGGGCATGCATGGCTGCCAGTGGCACTGGCTCACTAGTGTTTATTGATGATGTGACACAGGACAGAAGCAGCCGAATGAATTCTGATGTATTCAGAGCCATACTATGTGCTCAGATCCAGCTGAATGCAGCCAAACTGATTGGTCGTCATTTCATACTACAGATGGACAATGACCCAAAACATAAAGCCAAAGCAACCCAGGAGTTTATTAAAGAAAAGAAGTGGAATATTCTTGAATGGCCAAGTCAGTCACCTGATCTCAACCCAATTGAGCATGCATTTCACTTGTTAAAGACTAAATTTCAGACAGAAAGGCCCACAAACAAACAGCAACTGAAAACCACCGCAGTGAAGGCCTGGCAGAGCATCAAAAAGGAGGAAACCCAGCGTCTGGTGATGTCCATGAGTTCAAGACTTCAGGCAGTCATTGACAACAAAGGGTTTTCAACCAACTACTAGAAATGAACATTTTATTTACAATTATTTAATCTGTCCAATTACTTTTGGTCCCTTTAAAAACAGGGTGTCACATGTTAAGGAGCTGAAACTCCTAAACCCTTCATCCAATTTTAATGTGGATACCCTCAAATGAAAGCTGAAAATCTGAACTTCAACTTCATCTGAATTGTTTTGTTTAAAATTCATTGTGGTAATGTCTAGAACCAAAATTAGAAAAATGTTGTCTCTGTCCAAATATATATGGACCTAACTGTACAAGCAATCAGGACCCAGCACTTCACACTTATGTCCTTACTCACCTCCTCCCTCTTTACTCTACTAAATAAACAGATGAGACCCCAAGACAACTCTGACACATACAGACAGGTGTATGATTTTTTTAAGGTGCATTTTCTAATGGTAAAATTTATAGAAAAAGCAAAGAAAGAAAAAAAAATAAGTAAATCACGAAACTTAGAACATGCTGTGATTAGCAACAAAAGAAAAAAGTTAAAAATGCACAGATGCAACAAAAGTAGCAAAAAGACAAAATAATGCAAAATAATGCAAACATAAAAAAATAAATAAATAATCCAAACAAAAAAAAACAGTAGCAATTTCTTAAAAACACTTGTGAATATTTTTCTTTATTGCTCTTGGACATGATTTCCATAATCGTAGCAGAGCCGGGCTGTGTTGTGAAGACTGCAATAGTTTTGCTGTGATTACAGACATTGCTTGAAAAAAGGAGAACAACATGGCACAAGGGCGACTTATGCAAATGCTATAACAGTCATGGCTATGATCCTAAAATATAATGCTTCTCATCAATGGCTATCTCCTCCGTCCGGACACTTACCAGGCTTCACTGTGTTTCTTAGGTGCTAGTGGTGACGCTACCATCGTACCGTTAAGGTTACGATCAGCAAATACAATCATTTAGGACAATGTAATTGCATAATATTTGCCACAATAGGAAATTATATGAGGATATATTATAGAAGGACATATATTGTCTGGTATGCCTCATTGTAATCTAGCACTGTGATGTGCGATCCCTCCCCTGCGGATCCCCAGTAGAATAACAATATAGACATTCTTACCTTGCCCTCCTTTATTTTGGCCTTACACTGGAGGAAGTACCAGTACGGAGTGTTTCTTCTTCCCCTGTACCTATTATGAGCGGGTTGTGTGCCCCCAGTAATGTCCTCACCCTCTTCATATCTCAAGTCCTGGACCTCTGGAGACGATTTCTTAAACACAGTTCTTGAGGAGTATGTCTTGGACAATGTCCCAAAGTTGTCCTCCTCTGGTACCGGTGAATTATGACCAGCACCGGCATGGTCGGAGATAGTCCTGAATCGCAGTACTCTCTGCTGGGATCACAGCCGATGCGTTGCTGGAGTCCGGTAAGGAGTCAGACAAATCTGTCTGCACATGGGTTGTACTGTTATTAACCATCCTGATGCCAGGGAGTAAGATGGCAACTTAGCGAGGATCTGCAGCATGCCCATGGTAGATGGCGAGCAATGGTCTTCAGGCAGCTGAAACAATTCACAAAAATAAAAATACATCAGCTCTAAAGAGCACGGCTGCTCCGTGGTCAGTAATGTCGCCTTACTGCACTGAAGTGGTGCAGACATACACAGTATATAGTGGGTGTACATATCCAGGCACAACCTAGAAGGAGGTAGATACATACAATCTACATACTGTATATATACAGTTATATGAAAAAGTTTGGGCACCCCTATTAATCTTAAGCTTAATGTTTTATAAAAATTGGTGTTTTTGTAACAGCTATTTCAGTTTGATCTATGTAATAACTGTTGGACACAGTAATGTTTCTGCCTTGAAATGAGGTTTATTGTACTAACACAAAATGTGCAATCCGCATTCAAACAAAATTTGACAGGTGCATAAGTATGGGCAGCTCACCAGAAAAGTGACATTAATATTTAGTAGATCCTCCTTTTGCAAAAATAACAGCCTCTAGTCGCTTCCTGTAGCTTTTAATGAGTTCCTGGATCCTGGATGAAGGTATTTTTGACCATTCCTCTTTACAAAACAATTCCAGTTCAGTTAAGTTTGATGGTCGCCGAGGATGGACAGCCTCTTCAAATGATCCCACAGCTGTTCAATGATATTCAGGTCTGGGGACTGGGATAGCCATTCCAGAACATTGTAATTGTTCCTCTGCATGAATGCCTGAGTAGATTTGGAGCGGTGTTTTGGATCATTGTCTTGCTGAAAGATCCATCCCCTGCGTAACTTCAACTTTATCACTGATTCTTGAAAATTATTGTCAAGAATCTGCTGATACTGAGTGGAATCCATGCGTCCCTCAACTTTAACAAGATTCCCGGTGCCGGCATTGGCCACACAGCCCCAAAGCAAGATGGAACCTCCACCAAATTTTACTGTGGGTAGCAAGTGTTTTTCTTGGAATGCTGTGTTTTTTTGCCGCCATGCATAACGCCTTTTTGTATGACCAAACAACTCAATCTTGGTTTCATCAGTCCACAGGACCTTCTTCCAAAAAGAAATTGGCTTCTCCAAATGTGCTTTTGCATACCTCAGCCGACTCTGTTTGTGGCGTGCTTGCAGAAACGGCTTCTTTCGCATCACTCTCCCATACAGCTTCTCCTTGTGCAAAGTGCGTTGTATAGTTGACCGATGCACAGTGACACCATCTGCAGCAAGTTGATGCTGAAGCTCTCTGGAGGTGGTCTGAGTATTGTCCTTGACTGATCTCACCATTCTTCTTCTCTGCCTTTCTGATGTTTTTCTTGGCCTGCCACTTCTGACCTTAACAAGAACTGTCCCTGTGTTCTTCCATTTCCTTACTATGTTCCTCACAGTGGAAACTGACAGGTTAAATCTCTGAGACAGCTTTTTGTATCCTTCCCCTGAACAACTATGTTGAATAATCTTTGTTTTCAGATCATTTGACAGTTGTTTTGAGGAGCCCATGATGCCACTCTTCAGAGGAGATTCAAACAGGAGAACAACTTGCAAGTGGCCACTTTAAGTAGCTTTTATCATGATTGCATACACCTGGCTATGAAGTTCAAAGCTCAATGAGGTTACAAAACCAAAAAAAGTGCTTTAGTAAGTCAATAAAAAGTAGGTAGGAGTATTTAAAACAAGAAAATGATAAGGGTGCCCATACATATGCACCTGTCAAATTTTGTTTGAATGCAGATTGCACATTTTCTGTTAGTACAATAAACCTCATTTCAAGGCAGAAACATTACTGTGTCCAACAGTTATTACATATATCAAACTGAAATAGCTGTTGCAAAAACACCAATTTTAAGAAAACATTAAGCTTAAGATTAATAGGGGTGCCCAAACTTTTTCATATAACTGTATATATAATTATATACACAGTGCGGGAAATAATTATTTGATCCCCTGCTGTCTTTCTTAGTTTGCCCACTGACAAAGACAGGAACAGTCTATAATTTTAAGGGTAGGTTAATTTTAACATTGAGAGATAGAATATCCAAAAAAAAAATCAAGAAAATCACATTGTATAAATTAGATAATTTTTTTGCATTTTGCAGTGAGAAATAAGTATTTGATCCCTTAATACTTGGTGGTAAAACACATGTTGGCAGCACAGCAGTCAGACGTTGTTTGTAGCTGATGATGAGGGTTGTGCACATGTCGGGAGGAATTTTGGTCCACTCCTCTTTGCAGATCATCTCTAAATCATTAAGATTTTGAGGCTGTCGCTTGGCAAATCGGAGCTTTAACTCCCTCCATAAGTTTTCTATGGGATTAAGGTCTGGAGACTGGCTAGGCCACTCCATGACCTTACTGCAGTTCTTTATGATCCACTCCTTTGTTGCTTTGGCTGTATGTTTTGGGTCATTGCCTTGCTGGAAAGACCTAGCCACGACCCATCTTCAATGCTCTTACTGAGGGAAGGAGGTTGTTGGCCAAAATCTCGCGATACATGACGCCATTCATCTTCCCTTCAATATGGTGCAGTCATCATGTCCCCTTTGCAGAAAAGCACCCCCAAAGTATGTTTCCACCACCATGCTTCACGGTTGGAACAATGTTCTTAGGGTTGTACTTCCTTCTTCTTCCTCCAAACACGGCCAATTGAGTTAATGCTAAAGAGCTCAATTTTTGTCTCATCTGACCACAGCACCTTCTCCCAATAACTCACAGAATCATCCAGGTATTCATTGCCAAACTTCAGACGGGCCTGCACATGTGCCTTCTTGAGCAGGGGGACCTCGCGGGCACTGCAGGATTTTTAACCTTTAAAGCGGAATGTGTTACCAATGGTTTGCTTGGTGACTGTGGTCCCAGCTGCCTGGAGATCATTAGCAAGTTCCCCCCGTGTAGTTTTAGGCTGATCTCTCACCTTCCTCATGATCAAGGATACCCCACGAGGTGAGATTTTGCATGGTGCCCCAGATCAATGTCGATTGACAGTCATTTTGTATTTCTTTCATTTTCTTACAATTGCACCAACAGTTGTCTCCTTCTCACCCAGCGTCTTACTTATGGTTTTGTAGCCCATTCCAGCTTTGTGCAGGTCTATGATCTTGTCCCCGACATCCTTAGAAAGCTCTTTGGTCTTGCCCATGTGGTAGAGGTTAGAGTCTGACTGATTAATGGAGTCTGTGGACAAGAGTCTTTTATACAGGTGACTATGTAAGACAGCTGTCTTTACTGCAGGTAACGAGTTGATTAGGAGCGTCTAACTGGTCTGTAGCAGCCAGAACTCATAATGGTTTGTAGGGGATGAAATACTTATTTCTCACTGCAAAATGCAAAAAAAATTATCTAATTTATACAATGTGATTTTCTTGATTTTTTTTTGGGGGGGATATTCTATCTCTCAATGTTAAAATTACCCTTAAAATTACAGACTATTCATGTCTTTGTCAGTGGGCAAACTTAGAAAAACAGCAGGGGATTAAATATTTATTTCCTCCACTGTGTATATGTACATATCTGTAGCTTTGTCGCCATAAAAAGATGGAGTCTCGGACATATTTCTTGCACGTGGGCCCCAAGCTGTTAATGTCCACCCCTACTTTTTTCAACCTATGTAACTATGTAGAATGCACATTAGGAAAATGCTTGAAATGCAATTCCCAATAATATTATTTTACAAGTAATTTCCTCTTTTTTTTTTTTTCTTTGTAAAGTGCTAGTAATAAACCCAATCTCTGGATCTAGAAAGTGCAAAACACTCATGACAAACTTGCACATTTAATTTGTAATCTGTATTTCTTATGGTGCCTAAGGGAAGCCATAATGATAAGGCCCCTGCTTGGTAACAAGTGCAGTTATCTGCCTCTATAACAATAGCAAATTACCAATGATGAAAGGGTTAATACTTGTGCCCTGCATCAGTAATAGACCCTGTAGTCACCATGACAACTGTTATGAAGTCATAAACCAGTGTCATAAAGAAGATTCCATAAAAGAATTCCGCGCTGCCACGATCAGCGCCATTACTGATGCGCCTGAGGACCTTGAGCTTGACCACCCACGTAATGTGCCAAACTTGGTGTAATTTGGAGGTTCTAGCAGGGAAAGGGGTTGTCTGCTTTAGACACCCGTAGGGCATGGGAAGGTAACAAAGGGGGGTCCCTAGACCAGGATCCCCTTCTGTTACCCTCTATATAGAGCAGCTCTCCTTTGGGAGTTCATGGACTGATCTATGACTTTAATGGGTGATAAATTGGGAGGGATCATTTATCCTATTAGGGATTAGGCATAACGAACTGTAACCAAATGTCCAATTGTTTGAGAGGCGGACCTGGATCTGTAAGGGAGAAATTATACATCCACCTGGCCAATCAGATCAACCAAATTCGCTCCATCAATCAATGTGGTGACAGATATCGCAGCCAGATCTCTCCCACATCCGCTTTATCACATTTATAGTCTGTATTCATGTCATTCTCTGTAAATCTGGTAAAATGTACAAATTGTACAATTCTACAGTTACATCTGTAATATATTGGCACAAACTCTCTAAGCCCAATGGAAGGGCAGCCCTCCATCCATGGTTCCATAGAGGTTTCCTCCACAGGGGGTTTTCCTCTCCTGAGTGCTGGAGGGTGACTCTTCGTGAGTCGGGGGTTGTGCTATTTTTGGTGTCATGTAAATTTAAATAAAATTTTGACCATTTGACACCTAATTGCAATGCTTCGTGTATTTATTTTGTGTGCTTCTGTCTGATTAATTTTGTTTGGGGGACGGGGTCTATCACATACGGCTGGACATCTGCCAGCTGCACAGAACCCAGTAAGCACATTTTGCCCCAGAGGTCGCCCCTGCTCTGATGATGATGGTGAAGAGGAGACAAACATTACAGCACAACTCCTGGACGCATGCTCTCATCATTGGATAAAAGAATTGTATTACAGCAGTATAAGCAGATTACTCATCTATTCCTGTAATTTCCGTAGTCTTCAATGGAGAAGGCTGCAAGCAAGATGGTCTATAGGAACAGAGGCTACACAGAATCTTCTTTATCCTGATAGGTGATGGTTTGTGTCATGTAAATTTAAATAAAGTTGAGAACGTTTGACACCTAATTGCAATGCTTCATGTATTTATTTTGTATGCTTCTGTCTGATTTTGTTTGGGAGTCGGGCTCCATCACATATCACTGAGTGACACGTCTGACATCTGCCGGACGCAGTTTTGCCCCAGGGGTCGCCCCTGCTCTGGGGAGTATGATGGAGCAGAGAAGATAAGCATTACAGCACAGCACCTGCAAGTGAGCGCTCATCCTCAGAATAAGGACTTATATTACAGGATTACAAGCAGCTTCCTCGCCTCATTCACACAGTGAGTATTTTGGGCAGTAATTTACATTAGTATTTGTAAGCTAAAAACCAGAGGGGAACAAACACAGAGAAAAATAATAACTGTACCACTCTCACCTCTTCTGTGTTTTGGATCCACTCCTGGCGTCTGTTAACAAATACTGATGCAAAATATCGCCATGTAAAAGGGCCATAAATCCTTACTGACTGATTGGACAATTCTTTACAAAAAAACAATATATGCCTCACCATGCATTTAATCCATCCTGCTGCTCATATCTTCTGGGCTCAGACCCACAATGCCGTGACTCTCGGCCAGTGTACATAAGGAGAAAGTGGGAAAAGTCTCCAATAAAAAATAATTCTCACTTTATTGGTGCAAAATATTAAAATATATAAAAGTCCATGATAGCGGAGATGCAATCTCGACGCGTTTCTGGTTAAGCCCTTAGTCAGTGATACTGTTGTCATGACAACCCGCGCCTCCAGGTATCCCAGCGACGGTGGCCTGCTTAGACCGAGCTAGGAGCATGGTCTCAGAGGCTTCTATCACTGTAACACTGACAGGTAGAATTCATTGCAATGCTTTATAACAGCGATTATACTAATAAAAGCTAGTCCCATAGAGGGACTAAATGAAAAAGTAAAAAAAAGAATGGGAAAAAATATAAAAAAAACCTAATCAAAAAATAAACAGAAAAGAAAATGAAAATAATGTTATATCAATAAATGGGTAAATTCATATAAAAACTAAAATAAACCAAAAAGGTCCACATATTTGTTATCATCACTTCCACGGCCTATAAAACGATCACACTACTTAACGCCTTCAGTGAACATTGTAAAAAAAAAACTATTCTTTTTCATCTTACCACCAAACAAAGAGTGGAATAAAACACGATCAAAAAGTCGAATGGAAATAAAAATGGTATAGCTGAAAACTAGTGACGAGCGAGCACTAAAATGCTCGGGTGCTCGCTGCTCGAGTCAAGCAAATTGGAATACTCGGGTGCTCGGTACAAGTAACGAGCCCAATGTAAGTCTATGGGAAACTCCAGCATTCTTTCGGCGGCCCCCCCCCGGCGGTCTGCAGAGGGCCTAAAAATTGCCCAAATCGATGGGAACAGTACTAAAATGACATGGGAACAGCATGGGGAAGACTCCTGGAAGCATTTCTGACTACCAGGTCAATAATATCAACAATGTTGTCAGAGGTATTACGCCACTTTTACAGACTCACAATAAAACATACAAAAACTAAACCAAAATGGATTTTCCTGGGAAATATGTTAAGGAACATTCTTTCCAGGGTAATGACTTGTATATAAGGCAAAATAAATAACCAAAAACAAAAATGCTCCTTCACACCTTGGGCTATGTTCACACATAGCGTTTTTGATGCGTTTTTTTGCATTTTTGCATTGCTTTCAACCGTGACAAATGCATTCACCGGGAAATGGCATTTTAACATTTTACAACCTTATCTGGCCATGTGGTGTGTGAAACATCATCAGACACATCCTGTTTCATTTATGAAGGAGGGATTGTGAAAGTCACAAACACTGTTTTTACTGCCTTACTATTCTTAAAGGGCCAGCAGTCGGCTATGCTTTGTTGTTCCCATTATTAAAGAGTGGGTCTCCTATACTGTTATTGCATATGCAGTGACTGCAAGGGCTGCCAAAAATTTGGACGCAACCCAATACCTCTTTGAAGAGACATAGAGGAGGGTCTCAGTAAAAAAAAATATTCCCATTATAAAGGAGTGGGTCTCCTATAGTGGTAATACCCATGCTGTGACTGCAAGGGCTGCCAAAATTTGGGAAAAACCCCACTAACAATTTAAAGACACAGAGAGCTGGGCCACAGTAATGACATGTTCCCATTAGAAAGGTTAAGGATCTGCTATACAGTTGTAGGGTATGCAGTGAGTCCAACAGCTGCCAAAATTTGGGAAAAACCCCACTAACAATTTAAAGACACATAGAGCTGGACCACAGTAATGACATGTTCCCATTAGAAAGGAGAGGGTCTCCTATCCAGTTATAGGATATGCAGTGAGTCCAACGGCTGCCAAAATTTAGAAAAAACCCTATTACCAATTTAAAGACACATGGAGCTGGGCTACAGTAATGAGTACGACATGTTCCCATTAAAAAGGAGTGGGTCTCCAATACTATTTGCCTATGCAGTGAATGCAACGGCTGCCAAAAATTACGAGGCACTCCAATGCCCCTTGCAAGAGATGTAGAGGTTGGAGGGCCTCCAGAAAACAATGTTCCCATTATTAGGAAGTGGGTCTCCCATACTCTTTGCCTATGCAGTGAATGCAACGGCTGCCAAAAATTTGGAGGAACTCCAATGCCCCTTGAAAGAGACGTAGATACGGTGATATGGTAGTGATATGGAGGAGGATGTGAAGGATGAGGAGAAGGAGGAGGACAAGAGCAAATAGACAAAATCAGGAAGCGTATACCCATGTCTGGGTGTGAAGACAGAGGTGCATGGGAATACAGTTAGACCTCCCCAAAAAAGACACTGTATTTGAGTTTATGTTACGCTGCTATCATTCAGTGATGTTGAGAAGTCTGGCCCAAACCAGCCTTTGATCATTTTTATGAGTCAGCCTGTCAGCATTTTCAGTTGACAGCGGCAGGGCAGGCCAGGACCTCCAAGGTGTATAGAGCCAGTTCATGCCACGAGTCCAGCTTGGATACTCAATAATTATAAGGCACAGAGGAATCAAGGACTACGTTGGCACAGCCGGCAAGGTACTCCCTCACCATCTTCCGAAACTTTCCCCTCTTTGGGAGAGTACCCCGTGCCTCAGGACCTGTGCGGTGGGAGGGTCTGAGAAAACTGTCCCAGAACTTTGACAGTGTTCCCCTGCCTCTGCTGGATTGAATTTGTGTCTCTCTCGCCTGTACTCCTTGGTTGTCAAACGAACTGTGACCTCTGCCGCCAGCGTTTTCAGATGGGAATTTTTTAAATGATTCCGCAAAAAGAGCCTTCTCGTACTGCACCATTTTATTAGACCTCTCCTGCAAGGGAATAAGAGACAAAGTTCTCCTTGTAGCGTGGGTTTAGAAGTGTCACCAACCAGTAAGGACTGTCATCCAAAGTTTGAACAAAGCAAGGATCAGGGGAAAGGCAGCGTAACATAAACTCAGCCATGCGTGCCACATTGCTAACAGGCAAGACTTCTGTGTCCTCACCAAAAGGATGACTGACCATGCTCTTCATGACTGGAAGCCATGGGATTTTATGAGCTGTCCCTGGCCAAGGGTATAGATTGAGAAAAGTAGGGGTCCTAGGACTGAACCTTGAGGGACTCCAACAGAGAGGTGGGGGGATGAGGAGGTAGTGTGGGAGTGGGAGACGCTAAATGTGCGGTTGGAAATCAGAGAGATATGTCACACAAAATAGTTAATAAATAACATTTCCCACATGTCTACTTTACATCAGCACAATTTTATAACCAAAATTTTTTTTTGTTAGGAAACTATAAGGGTTAAAAGTTGACCAGCGATTTCTCATTTTTCCAATAAAATTTACAAAAACATTTTTTTAGGAACCACATCTTATTTGAAGTCACTTTGAGGGGCCTTTATGACAGAAAATACCCAAAAGTGACACCATTCTAAAAACTGCACCCCTCAAGGTGCTCAAAACCACATTCAAGAAGTTTATTAACCCTTCAGGTGTTTCACGGGAATTTTTGGAATGTGGAAGAAAACAATGAACATTTAACTTTTTTTAAAAAAAATGTTACTTTAGACCCAATTTTTTTTATTTTCACAAGGGTAACAGGAAAAAATGGAATACACAATTTGTAGTGCAATTTCTCATTAGCGCGTTGATACCCAATATGTGAGGGAAAACCACTGTTTGGGTGCACTGCAGGGTTCGGAAGGGAAGGAGCGCCATTAGACTTTTTGAAAGTAAAATTTGTTTGAATAATTAGCAGACGCCATGTTGCGTTTGGAGAGCCCCTGATGTCCCTAAACAGTGGAAACACCCCACAAGTGACAGCATTTTGGAAACTAGACCGCTTAGGGAACTTATCTAGATGTGTGGTGAGCACCTTGCACCCCCAGGTGCTTCACAGAAGTTTATAATATTGAGCTGTAAAAATAAAATTTTCACATTTTTCCCTCAAAAACGTTTTTCATCCCTTAATTTTGCATTATCATGAGGGTAATAGGATAAATTGCACCATGAAATTTGTTGTGCAGTTTCTCCTGAACACGCTGATACCCCATATGTGGAGGAAAACCACTGTTTGGGCGCACGGCAGGGTTTGGAAGGGAAGGAGCGCCATTTGACTTTTTGAATGTAAAATTTGCTTGAATAATTAGCGGACGCCATGTTGCGTTTGGAGAGCTCCTGATGTCCCTAAACAGTGGAAACCCCCCACAAGTGACACCATTTTGGAAACTAGACCCCTTAGGGAACTTATCTAGATGTGTGGTGAGCACCGCGCACCCCCAGGTGCTTCACAGAAGTTTATAATATTGAGCTGTAAAAATAAAATTTTCACATTTTTCCCTCAAAAACGTTTTTCATCCCTTAATTTTGCATTATCATAAGGGTAATAGGATAAATTGCACCATGAAATTTGTTGTGCAATTTCTCCTGAGTACGCCGATACCTCATATGTGGGGGAAAACCACTGCTTTGGTGTACGGCAGGGTTCGGAAGAGAAAGGAGCGCTATGTTGGCTGGGATAGGTTGCAGACACCATGTCACATTTGAAGAGTCGCTGACATGCCGAAACAGCAGAAACCCCCACAAGTGACCCCATTTTGCAAACTACACCTCTCAAGGAATTCATCTAGGGAAGTAGTGAGTATTTTTTAATTTTTAAATTTATACCATTGGGCAGTGAAAAAAACATAATTGTATTTTTACCACAAAAAAATGTTTTACCCTCAGATTTTACATTTTCACACAGGGCAATGGGTAAAAATGGTGCCGAAATGCGTCACACAATTTCTTCTAAAAGTGGCAATACCCCATATGTGACTGTATCGTACCGCTCAGCCATACGGCGAGATCTGGGGGGGACGGAGCGCTATTTGACAATTGGAGAACAAATTATTGTAGAATAGGCATTTGGATTTGGGAGCACAAAATTTTCTGAATTTCTTTTGGGGGGCAAGGGCCATTTCGCTTTTCCAGAGCCTTTCTGCTACCAGTAACTTGGAATATTTTTGACAGATGACGGACCTGAGTGGGGACTAGCTTTTTTTGAAGACTGAGTTGAAGCTTTTATTGGGAACATTTTAAGTAACATTTATCCGGCGCTCTAGGCTGAGCACTTACATCGGGGTTTCCATCTAAATTTCCAAGTGATGTAATTCAGATGAAACCCCTGCGGGATCCATTCACTGTAATGAGGCAGCAGAGTTACTCTGGACTCCGTCTGGCCTCTGTTTAGCGGTGTCCTTTTTTTCAGAAGTGCACAAAACTGTGGCCAACCGCACTTTTATGCACGCCTAAAAAACTGACACCGTGGGCTCACAGGCCAGATGGCATCCACAGTGCCTATATCTGCCTCATTACAGGGAATCTTCCGTCATGGGTTCCGTCTGAATCACGTATCTCAGAGATTTACACGGAAACCCTGGTGTAAGTGCTCAGCGCAGAGTGCAGGATAAATGTGAGCAGAGCCTTACTGCGATCTTTGGGAGACATAATAAACAAAATCAGTAGCAGGTGAAGAATTGGCTTTATTTATTTTTTTACGCCGTTTCTCGTGCGGTATAAGTGATGAGATTACTTTATTCTTCGGGTCGGTGCGATTACAGCGATACCAGATTTATATCGGGTTTTTATGACTGACAGCTGTCACACACTAAGAGACGCTTTTTTTTGCAAAATCTAGTTTTTGCATCACCATATTTTGAGAGCTATAATTTTTGTATATTTCGGCCTACAGAGTCGTGTGATGGTTTGTTTTTTGCGGGACGTGTTGACGTTTTTATTGGTACCATTTTTGGGTACGTCACCTTTTTTGATCGCTTTCTATTCCGTTTTTTGGGAGGTAAAATTAACAAAAACAAACAATTCAGGAATTGTTTTTTGAGGTTATTTTTATGCCGTTCTGCGTGTGGTAAAAGTGATAAGGCAGCATTATTCTTCGGTTAAGTACGTTTACAGAGATACTACACTTACTGCATATTTTTTTATGTTTTGGTGCTTTTACACAATAAAACAATTTTATAGAAAAAATATTTTTTTTGCATCGCTTTATTCTGAGAGCTATAACTTTTTTATTTTTCGGCTGATGGAGCTGTATGGCAGCTTTTTTTTTTGCGGAACAAGATGACGTTTTCAGCGGTACCATTTTTATTTCCATTTTGCTTTTTGATCGCATTTTTTTCCACTTTTTGTTTGGCAATATGATGAAAAAGCATAGTTTTTTGCTCCGTTTTTTATTTATTTTTATTACGGTGTGCACAGAAGGAGTTAATTAGTGTGACAGTTTTATAGATTGGGTTGTTTCGGACGCGGCGATACCAAATATGTGTACTTTTTTTGTTTTTGCATAAATATACGGATTTATTGGTTTAATATTTTATTTATTTATTTTTATTTATTTTGTGATTTTTTTTTAACAGTTTGAAAACATTTTTTTGACTTTTTTCTTTACATTTTTACTTAGTCCCCGTATGGGACATTAATTTTTATTTTTCTAATCACTGATCTCATCCAATGCAATAGATATGTATTGCATTGGATGAGATCTATGCTGACAGTTTCACACTGTCCTTCTCCTGCTCGACTCAGCTGCAGGCTGAGCCTAGCAGGACACCATATATGGCAGATCTGGAGGCGGTCATGTGACCTCCAGCTGCCATAACAACGGTAGGTCCTGGAAGGTATCAGGGGGCCGTCGGAGAGGTAAGTGGACGACACCCTCTCCTCTCACTATCTTCTATATGCCACGATCACTATAGATTGCAGCATATAGAAGACAGCAAAGGGTTAACATCATTGGGACCTGATCCAATCAGGTCCCGATGATGTCCCCTGTCAGAGCTATCGCTCTGCACCACACCCGCAGCGCTTGCAGGACCCTGGGGGTCCTGAGCGCTGCGGGACCACCCACCGTTTTTAAATGTCGGCGCTGCACAGAGCCCAGGCAGCGCCGACGTTTATATACAGTGGGCGGTCGGGAAGCGGTTAAGTCTCGGGCAGGCCACGAGATCAGGCGGGGCACTTTGGCTGGAAGAAGCTAGAAACCCTGCTGAAGTGTCGGTTTTATTGGGTAGGAATGCGCAGTTCCATTGAGAGGTGGTGCCGGGACTGTGGACCCCGTAGCCTCAGGAGAAAAGACTACAGCAGCCAGAAGGCACCCCTGCAACCCATCAAGATGACTCGACCCTTGGAGATCGTGGCCCTGGATCATGTCAAGCTGTCTCCCAGCAGGTCAGGATATTCCTACGCCCTGACTCTAACATACCTGGCGGCTTTCTTGCATAGGGCACCATCTCCCACTATGCAAGATCGCAAACTTGATCATCAGTCCAGTCTGCTAGCCTGGCTTCTTTCCATGCTGTCTGCTTGCCTCTGTTCTGGCTGCTTAGGGCGGCGGCCCGGTCACTTCCTGTTTCGTGTAGCTGCTGTGGGCACACCCCTAATGCGTCCTCAGCCTATTGCTATCAGTCATTCGATATTTAAACCAGCCCCCCCCCCTACAAGCTGGTGCCTGAGCAATGCGTTCCGTCAGATGGCTTTTCGCCGCTGATGTGCCAGGTCCTGTCTGAACTATATTCTAGCCTATTGTATGTCTGCCTATCCTGGAGGCTGTATTTCCAAGTCAGTGTGAACACGCTCCTAGCCTGTTCTTTCCGCCTTCTAGGGGCCGCATACCTAGACCCGCTCCTGTATCTAGCCTGTTCCTGTCTGAACACGCTCCTAGCCTGTTCTTTCCGCCTTCTAGGGGCTGCATACCTAGACCCGCTCCTGTATCTTGCTGCTGTGTCTGTTCTTGTCTGAATACTCTCCTAGGCTGTTACCTGTTTTTCTCTATGTCCGTACCTTCCCTTTTCCTGCAGAGTATGAACCCGTACCTAAATCCTACTCGTTGTCCCTGTACTCCCGTTTGTGAGTTTAGAGTCCACTCGCTACTTCATTGCAAGTATCTTGTGTGTATCTGGTTCTGCCTTTCCCTTCCAGTCTGTTCCGTGTGAACAGAGCCCTGTCCCCTCTGCTCTGTCTTTGCTCACCGCTCCGGTGGTTCTTGCCTGCTCTGCCTTGCTCACCGCTCCAGCGGTTCTTGCCTGCTCTGCCTTGCTCACCGCTCCAGGCCGTCTCGCTCTGCTCTGCCTTTGCTCGCCGCTCCAGGCGGTCTCGCTCTGCTCTGCCTTTGCTCGCCGATCCAGGCGGTCTCGCTCTGCTCTGCCTTTGCTCGCCGCTCCAGGCGGTCTCGCTCTGCTCTGCTTGTCTACCGCATCTGCGGTTCTGTTCCTGAGTCCCAGTCTGTACTGGACCTTATCCAGTCTGTGCTCCAACCTGCTAGTGCCTCCCTGTCGGCACTCCAGCCGTGCTTGCCAGTACCCCCTGCCTGCATACCAGTCATGCTTACCAGTGCCCGTCTGTCTGCATACTAGCCATGCCTGCCTATATCCACCAGTCAGTGTGCCAGCCAAACCTGCCTGTTCCTGTATTCTCCGGTGTGGGTCAACAGCCGTGTCCGGGGTCTGATTTGGAGTAGCACCTGGTCCCTCTGCTCGGTTCCTCCCTGGTGCACTGGCGTAGTTAGCCGTCGTGCGACCTTGGTCGGATTGGGTAGATACTTAGATACGCCCCTCCAGGCACTCTCCGGTTCATGGTCCAGTGGGATCACTAAACACGCACACGCCAGTCAGTCCGGGCGTGTGCATAACACTGACCATGGTGGATCACTACTCCCGGTTCCTGGTGGCGGACCCCGCAAGGATCTGACGGCAGAAACCGCGGCAAAGACGTTTCAGGCGTACTTCTGCAAGCCCCATGGATACCCGGAGCAGGTGCTGACAGATCAAGGCTCCGCCTTTGAGGCCGAATTGTTCAAGGATGTTCTGTACGGGTGTAAAAAGATCCGGACTACACTGTACCACCCCCAAACCAACGGTCTCTGTGAAAAGATGAACAACATCATCATCGACCTGGTGAAGACCCTACCACTAGAGGAGAGAAATCAGTGGCCAGACCCACTACCTGACCTGGTAGATCTGTAAAACCACATACCTGTGAGTTCCACCAATTGTACTCCAGCATATCTCATGCGAGCAAGACCCGGGAAGTTGCCCATGGACCTGGAGCTTGGTGTAGTAGAACCCGAAGCAGATATGTCCACTGAGGACTGGGACACGACCAGACAAGAGCAGTACAGAAGAGTACAGGCCTGTGTCGCAGACAGTCTCACTCGGGTGAGGGACAAACAGGAAGCCCACTACAATAGAAGTGCGCCCGCAGAACCCTTCACACCACGAGAAGTGGTGTTAAAAAGAAAAAGGAGAAACCACAAACTTGATGACCAGTGGGAGAGAGAACCCTACACTGTGTTAAACTCAAGGTTTGATAACCGGAAGACCTGTTTAATAACTAAGGACGGAGGAAGAACGACTGCAACAGTATCCAGGGACCATCTGAAGTTGTGTCCAGGTCTGCTAAAGCCCCAGGAGGAAGTGCCTCTCACCGTACCAGAGGAGCCTAAAGAAGCAGTAATACATACTGAATTAGGAGATTTCCCGGCAGATTGGCCCCAACTAGGAGGAGCAGTAATCATACCTGTAATCACCTTCTACCCAAAGCAAGAAGAACCTGTAGGTGCCCCAGAAGAGCCTGCTCAAGAAGAATCCCCGGAAGAAGGATCCCCGGTTGGAGCAGAGCAAGAAGGCCCAGCTAATGGTACACTTGCCAGTCCCGCAGAGAGGTCAAGGCAGTCTTGTAGCCCCTCCACACCTAGTGCTGACAGAATGGGAAGTAGTGCAACTACGAGTACCACACGCATCCCAGTACCACGTAGGTCGACACGTAGCACCAAAGGTCAGACCCCTGTCAGACAGAGAGAATAGAAAGGAAACTCTGACAGTGTAGATAGTTGTCCCTGGGGTATGTTATTTGTATGTAATTTTCGTGTATTTCATTATTCATATGTGTTTTTGCCTTGCTAATGAACAATTCAAGTGATATGGACACTTAACTTGCATCTAGTTACCCGTAAGGGTATATACATAAAGAACTTTGTGGAAGAGGACTGTGTGCAGCCCAAAAACTGTTCCCTGTAAATAATTGCACTCCCTGGAGTGCCCCCTTTAGGTGAACTCAGAATAAAAACCTGTCTGGGTGGCAGAAGTGGAGGTCCAACTCAGGACCGCCATGCCCTGCAGCCACCCCAGGGCCTACGTGGAGGGTTTGCTTTGGACAGGTTCCTCAAGCTACCTTGTACTTTACCTGTGAGATGGACACCCTGTCAGGGGACCTCACCAGAACAGACTTAAATTCTGAGGATGCTCTATATTTGTATATATTTATTATGTTTTTACACCTGTAACGTTCAAGAGATGTGCCTCTCAAAACGGGAAGAAATATTATTGTTTAACCTGTTTTGCAAAATTGCTTCAGTCCGGGAGTACTGAGTTTTACTAGGGGGGAATGTGGCGCCCTGCTGCGCATGGTGCCACAGAACCCAGAAGGGTGCATGGCTGGATTTCTTCACAAGAGGCCCTCACTACTTTCATACACCTCCACGTTCCACTTCATACCACCAGAGGGAGCCCGGATAGGGATATATAAATGGAAGGTGGAGCCAGGCAGCTCAGTCTTCAGAACAGATTAGTCTTCAGTCTGCAGTGAGTGAGTGTGCAGAGCAGTCAGACAGAAGGTGTCTGAGAGCGTGCCGACGCTCAGAGAGCGGTGAAGATGCAGCACGCCAGCTGCCTTGCAGTGAAGGCCCCGAGCGTGGCTGACAGCGAGGAGATAAAGAGAGAGAAACCAAGGGGGCAGAGGAGCTAAGTAAGCTCACCCCGCTATATTTACCGGACACCGGGTCCGTGCCTACAGGGATCCATTACACCCAGTAGGAACAACCGGAATCCCAGGAGGACTACAAGTCCCTGGAAAACCTGAAGATAGACACGTACAGGACCAGGAACCACGAAGGCCCCGACGTCCAGGGAAAGTGGTTACCAACCGCAGGTCCTACCTCAGAGCAACAGGTTAAGAAAAAGCAGGACACATAAGCTAGGCCCAGTTGCAGGCTGGCCAGGAGCATACATAGAGACAGACACGGAGCAGGAGGCCTTATACCCGTCACTGGGGAGAAGTCCAAAAGTGTGCCCTTCACCTGGAGTACCCCGGACCGTACTAAACAGCTGTACCAGCAAAAGGTAACAAAGAAAATCCCCTGTCTCTGTCCGTTACTTCTGCTGCGCTATCGTCCTCTCCCTGCACCACAACGCCCAGTGCAACCTGCATCGTTCTATACTGCCCTGAGGCCCGCTCCATCTTAGCTGCCCTGACACCGGCCTCGGAGGACTGTTGCGGCGCTGGTGACCTTCACCAGACACCACAGGTGGCGTCATGAATTCCCCGAACTTTTATTAGAATTTTATACCCCCTTTTTGTGCACTGACCGCCCTGGGCCAGCCACCGTGATATAACCCCGGCGATCAGCCACCGGCCCCCTGGGGGCGAGTCACCAGCGCGCCTACCCATGTAATAAGACCCCGATGCAAGCGCGCCTACCCGTGTAATAAGACCCCGATGCCAGCGCGCCTACCCGTGTAATAAGACCCGATGCCAGCACGCCTACCCGTGTAATAAGACCCTGATGCTAGCGCGCCTACCCGTGTAATAAGACCCTGATGCCAGCGCGCCTACCCATGTAATAAGAAGCCGATGCCAGCGCGCCTACCCGTGTAATAAGACCCCGATGCTAGGGCGCCTACCTGTGTAATAAGACCCCGGAGCCAGAGCACCTACCTGTGCAATAAGACCCCGATGCCAGAGTGCCTACCCGTGTAATAAGACCCCGATGTCAGAGCGCCTACCCGTGTAATAAGACCCCGATGTCAGAGCGCCTACCCGTGTAATAAGACCCCGATGCCAGCACGCCTACCCGTGTAATAAGACCCCGATGCAAGCGCGCCTACCCGTGTAATAAGACTCAGATGCCAGCGCGCCTACCCGTGTAATAAGACTGGATGCCAGCGTGCCTACCCGTGTAATAAGACCCCGATGCTAGCGCGCCTACCCTTGTAATAAGACCCCCATGCCAGCGCGCCTACCTGTGTAATAAGACCCCGATGCCAGCGCGCCTACCCATGTAATAAGACCCTCATACCAGCGCGCCTACCCGTGTAATAAGACCCCGATGCCAGGGCGCCTACCCGTGTAATAAGACCCCGCTGCCAGCGCGCCTACCCGTGTAATAAGACCCCGATGCCAGAGCGCCTACCCGTGTAATAAGACCCCGATGCCAGCGCGCCTATCCGTGTAATAAGACCCCGATGCCAGAGCGCCTACCCATGCAATAAGACCCCGATGCCAGCGCGGGTATCCCGACTCGCCATTACAGGTTGCAGATAGAAGTGCCGTTAGGGGGGGGGATATGCCAACCAAAGACAGCGAAAATCATGCAAAACATCAAAAAATAACTTATCAGCATGCTGCCTACTGTAATAGTCCACCTAAAGTGGCCGACCGCTGTATTCCCTTTGTTACTAAAAATGTGGCACAAAATCCTTATCTACTAGCCAGTCTAATCACCAGCCAGTCTAATCGCTAGCCAGTCTAATCACTAGCCAGTCTAATCACTAGCCAGTCTAACCACTAGCCAGTCTAACCACTAGCCAGTCTAATCACTAGCCAGTCTAATCACTAGCCAGTCTAATCACTAGCCAGACTAATCACTGGACAGTCTAATCACTAGCCAGTCTAATCACTAGCCAGTCTAATCACTAGCCAGTCTAATCACTAGCCAGACTAATCACTAGCCAGTCTAATCACTAGCCAGTCTAATCACTAGCCAGTCTAATCACTAGCCAGACTAATCACTAGCCAGTCTAATCACTAGCCAGTCTAATCACTAGCCTTGCGCCAAACTTCTAACAGAAATCTCCTATCAGAATCGCAAGAAAGGAATCAGCAGGCGATCTCTTAGACCAGTCTGAACTAGGACTAAGAAAAGGAGCTAATACAATATAAAGAGGTGAAACTGTTACCAAAGCCTTGTTATTCCGCTCACAGTAACGTCTGAGCCAGCGTCGCTGACACCTCTGCAGGCCGATTTATGCTTTTAGAAAAGTCACATGAGTATCACTACACATGAGACTTCTGCAGCCGGACAGGAGTCCTGCCCCGGCTTCTGCCCTCCGCCACGCGTCATCTACAAATATGACAGGCGGGTGGGAGACGCCACATCTCTACTTAGATAAATGTCCTGCTTTATCTCCTGGGCATTGGCACAAGGACGGGTATGTGCCTGCGGGCCGTCAGCATCTTCCGTTAGGAGAGCGGGCACCTTCCCGGCCGCCGCACACCGGAGATGCAGGTCCGGTGCAGGAATAACTGTGCTCCTTTGGCAGGATTGCCAGAACTTGTTCCCTCTACTTGTCGGCACCACCTGGACTAACTACACAGCAATAAATCTCCCCTCCTGGCAGTGATGTGGAGCAGGTTGCTCTGTAGCTGCACGCTCCGGCCCCCAGAGCCTGAGTAGTACAGACATACACTACATGGCTGCACTGACCACCAGAGGGAATAACGGACATAATAAAGGTGGACAGAATAGGGGGAAAATAACCACATGGATGCAATTAAAGGGTTATTGCCAAAATAGAAAATCATCTCTTATCCAAAGGTTAGGGGATAACTTACTGATCACTGAGGGTCTGACTGCTGGAACCCCTAGCAAACCCAAGAACAGGCAGCATGCTCAGCCTCCCCTCCATTCACTGTCTATAGGACTGCCAAAAATAGCCAAGAGCAGCGCTCCACTAGTTCTGCCAGTCCCACAGACGATGAGTATGACGCGCCCAGGGGATGGGGACGACTCGGTACCCGGGCCTTTGCCTGGTTTTTGGGATGTCGTGGTGGTCGGCTCCTGGGCCCGTACCCTGGGGTCACTCTTGAAAAAGGGGATTGCAACTTGGATAAAATAAATAAACAGTTTGTGACGCCACCTGTGGTACCTGGTAATGATTACCAGCGCTGCTTCAGACCTCCGGGGGGGTGATGGGATGGCAGCTGAGGTGTTTCTGCTTCCCACAGGTGGAGCGGGCCCCCGGGGCAGTGTGGAATTTGGTGGGAGGTGATGCTGGGACTTGTAGTGCAGGCGGGATGGTGCAGCAGGAGTAACTGACAGAGACAGGGGATTCGCTTCAATACCTTTACTGGTGCGGATGTCAGGTACGGTCCAGGGTACTCAGTAGGATGGGTGCACTTCAGGACTTCTCCCCAGTGAGCGGGTATAAGGCCTCCTGGTCCGTGTCTGCCTCCCTGTATGCTCCTGGCCAGCCTGCAACTGGGCCTAGCTTATGTGTCGTGCTGTTCCTTCACCTGTCGCTCGGTAGTAGGACCTTCTGCTGGCAACCACTATCCCTGGTAGTCGGGGCCTTCGTGGTTCCTGGTCCTGTAATGGGTCTATCTTCAGGTCTGCCAGAGACTTGTAGTCCTCCTGGAATGCCGGTGGTCCCTACTGGGTATAAAGGACCCTGTAGGCGCGGACCCGGTGTCCGGTTTGTATCTTCGGGGTGAACCTTGTGATGCTCCTCTGCCCCCTCAACTCCTCTCATCTCTCCTCCTTACCGTCGGCCACACTCGTGGCCCTCAGAACCCAGCAGCAGACGCGCTGCGTCTTCGCTGCTCTCAGCGTCAGCACGCTCTCAGACTCTCTCTGTCTGACTACTAACTCTGACTGAACTGCCTGGCTCCACCCTCCATATATATATATATCCCTAACGGGCTCCCTCTGGTGGTATGAGGTGGAAGGGTGGAGGTGTTTGTATTTAGTGAGGGCCTCTTGTGGAGAAATCCATCCATGCACCCTGGGTCCTGTGGTACCTGTTGTAGCAGGGTGCACAAATGGAGTGGTGGTTGAGTATACGCACTGCCACACCGTTCATTCTTAATGGGAGTGAAGACCAGCCGAGCACAGAGCTTCAGTCGTCCCATAGAGAATGTATGGTGCAGCAATGATCGACCATCACATCAGTCACAAAGGACTCTTCAAATCCCCAGTTTTTAGGATTGGTGAGGCTCCCAGCAGTCAGACCCCATCCATCGGGAAGTTATCCTATGGATAGGAGATATCTTTTAAACTTTGTACACCCCCTTTGAAGGATTATTCAATCTAATTCTAAAGTCGGGGGATACTGACAGCCGCCCTCCACTAATCACACCATGTTGGCATATTGTAGTGATATCCCACCGCATTGTGATGGAAAGAAGAATATAACTGTATACAGAATAACATGGAGATGTTTGATAGAATCCAGCAGCCCGGAGGTTATGGGAGCGCCGCCAGCTTCTGTACCTCTGTAGTAGATGGTATACAGCAGTGACCGTCCCTACACGGGACCCTGATCATCAGGAATATTGCCTCTTACACCCGAGCCCAGGGAATTCTAATTACTAGTGTACACTGTTATATCAGTTTATTAACATTTATGAACACCGGCCCATAGGAGGGTCATAATGACATGTATGGGAGGTCATCAGCAGACCCCCAGCTGTCATGACAACCCATCGGTGTCCCACAATCACGTGGCAGGATGTATGACGCGCTTCCAGCCGACGTGCGTTAAATCCCGCTGTCAGTGATTGACAGCTGGATTTAACGGGTTAATAGCAGCAGGCGGAGCAACAGTACATCAGCAGCTATTAAAGGCAGATGATGGTTGATTAAATCAGTCATCATGTGCAGGGAAATATGTGGGCTCGGTGTGCGAGATCACATCAAAGGCAGGGACACGACCTTTGACGTAAATATACGTCAAAGATGGTGAAGCGGTAGAGCAAAGCACAGGTTGCAGCCTCTTCTCTAATATTCAAAGACTGGCTAAAAATACTCCTGAAAAATACTATGAGGAGGATTTTTACTCTTCTGTAAAAAATGTAGAGCGACCTCTGCAATGCGGTATACATTTCTTTATAATGGGTCCCAATAGTGGACGGATGCCTCATCATCCATCCTGACAGTGGCCACTAGGGGGCACACACCTTCTATGTGTATGCGCCCAACAATGGCCACAAACGTAATGTGCACCGAGCCCAACAGAGTCATCAGAGAATCCAAGAGTCCCACCCTCAGCCGGCATGCCCCATCGTCACTTCAGCAGAAATACTGCAGCAAGAAATATCTGTATTAGTAAAATGAACAGTTGCTCCATGATTCCTCAATGTTTTTGCGTCTCTCATCATGTCGGAAGTGTGAGACATAATTCCCAGGTAAGTGTGCACTGTACGGATATAGGATGTAGGATGTGTGCAGCAAGCCATACCTGCAGAGCTTGTAGGAAGCCCAGCTCTTCATCCTTTATGCATCCCATAAACAGGACGCTGAATGTTTCAGGGCCAACGACACAGAATTTTTGTGCAATTTCCTATAAACCCAAGAAGACCATATTAGCTTGTTATTATCCAGCTCGCGACATCACTGCTTGAGTATTGCAAGAGAAATCTAACCAAAATCAAAATCTCAGGGAAAGCGTCACTTTGCCGTTCCCAGAACAGCCGGGTGGCCAGTGAAAAACACAGTGAAGGGGCGCAGTGCTGCACCAGTGCCCAGGATCAGTAGGGTCCCTGTGCCCCCCTAACAGGTGACATACTAACTAGCTGAAAATTTACTCCCCAGCACCATCTTCCTATCTCTTAAGCTGACAGTGGATGTGTTGGTAGCAGATAGTACAAAGCTGTCCACCTTTCTCAGATTTAGTAAGTGACCCCCTGGTCCCCACAGAAGAACTGAACTCTGGTGGTGCCATCTGATGGCTGCTAAGTCCCCGGCCAGACATGGTGCACTGGTGATTCCCCGTGGAATGATTACAATGATGCTGTTCCCTCCCGGTTAATCTACGATAGGGGCATCTTATAAGGACTCCATTGTGGGTGACCAGGACTGTGACCTTGACTTACCTTAAATAGCTCACAGCTCCCCTGCAGTCCTGAGCTCAGCGTGCAGACCTTCAGCGAGCTCCGGTAAGTGATGGCATTAAGCGCAATGTTCTTGTCCATCAATTCTTTCCGCAGCTTCAGTGCGTGCTGCAGACCCGAGTCTTTCCATGGCGACTCCGCGCAGGCGTTGAACAGGGCAGTATATGTGGCATCTGTGGGAACCAGACCTCGCTTTTTCATCTAAATGATGTAACAAGAAATGAGTCTGTACTGTAAAAACTGTATGTAATAATAGCAATAATAAAGTAAGTACATAATATACAGGGCATTATCAGATAATGTACAGGTACTTTACTGCATTACGTTATCGGTCCTCCCAATTAATAGAACAAATGGTCCATGGTGCTCACTGGGGCGCTGACGCCCCTTCACAGCAAGATCCATATAAGTGTGTGCGCCTGGTACTGCCAGCCTCGGTCAGATCCCCACAGCTTGTACACTGATGGACAGCGTACACAATGAATGTTATATTGAGGGCATAACAGTCATGTCAGATGGCTACTGCTATGTGTATATTCTATTCTGGCCCCTGTGTGTCCTGCAACTGTCACCAGTACTCCCCTCTGCAGGCTCTAGCGCTAAGCTTCAGTTATCTCTCAGCTAGTGGGTAGAGAATGCTGCACTGACTGCTCACGTACACATCGCACACAGGCGGGAGGGATTCCCGCTTTCCATTCAGCACATGTTCAGAAGCAGTGGCAGTGATATGGTTGTGTAGAAGTGCTCAGCACTGAAGTGAGATAAACTCCTTACTAGAATAAGCTGCAGCACGATCTGCCCGTGTCTCCCTCTGATTGTCCTATCACTGTGCTCCTGCTCCAGCCTAACCTGATTTCATTAATCAATAGTGCAAGTAAAGATAAGATACTTTGTAATATACATTATCAGATAAACCTTCTTCTTTTGTCACTTAAAAGACATTTTTTGGTCTCCTGCACTAATCATTCACTCTCAATATCTGCTAAATCTGTGGGAGAAGGGAAGGGAACCTGTCACGTGAAAAAACGCTATCAACCTGTAGATATGGGGTTACTCTGCAGGTTAATAGCATTCTGAACCTGCCCGGTGCCGGCATTTAGACTCCCTCTGCCAGGAGGAAATGAAATTTATTGCACCTGGTAGTGACTCGCCCAGGGGGATATGGAGGAAACGCGGTACCCAGGCCTTGACCCTCTGTGGGCTGTCACGGCAGTCGGCTCCCAGTCCCATACCCTGGGGTCACTCTTTAAAAGGGGTTTGTTACTTGAAGGGATGAATAACAGTTTTGTCTCGTGACGCCACCTGTGGTTCATGGTAATGGGTACCAGCGCTGATGCAGACCTCCAGGGGTGATGGGATGGCAGCTGAGATGTTTCTGCTCCCCACAGGCGGAGTGGGCCCCAGGGCAGGGTTGATGGAAGGGATGCAGGTGAGAGGTGGCCCAGCTTGGTCAGGGGAGAATAACAGGCACGCACACAGGGGATTCACTTCAGTACCTTTACTGCTGTAAACGGCAGCTATGGTCCAGGGAACTTGATAGGAAGGGTGCACTTCTGAACTCTCCCCAGTCAGCAGGTAGTAGGATTCCTGATCCATTTCTTCCGCTCTCTCTCTCTCTGAAGCTCCTGACCAGCCTGGAACTAGGCCTAGCTTCTGTACTGTTTCACTCTCTCACCTGTCTGCTTGGTAGTAAGAACTTTTCTCTGGCTACCACTATCCGCTGGGGCCTTCGTGGTTCCTAGTTCTGTAGATGATTGTAGCTTCAGGTTGAAGAGGGGTCTGGAATCCTCCTGATATACCGGTTATTCCTACTGGGCATAGAGCACCCTGTAGGCGCGGACCCGGTGTCCGGCTTGTGTTCTGGGGTGAGCTTAAGATGCTCCTCTGCCTCCTTAACTCTTCTCTTCTCTCCTTGCCTCCGGCCACGCTTATGGCCCTCAGGCTTCAGCACGTGCTTAGGCCTTAGCTTGCCCTCAGCACAGCAGCTCAACAGGTGCTGCCTCTTCACTGATCTCAAGTGCCAGCACACTCTCCCTACCTAACTCCACCCTCCAGTATATATATCCCTAACAGGGCTCCTTCTGGTGGTATGAGGTGGAAGGGTGGAGGTGTCTGTGTGTAGTAAGGGCCTCTTGTGGAGAAGCCCGTCCATGCACCCTTTTGGGTCCTGTGGTACCTGTGGGTAGCAGGGTGCCACAGTAGCGTTTGGGTATCAGTCATGGGGGCGGCACTAGTTCAGTCACCGCTCTGTGTATAGAGAGTGACGGCTGTAACTGTGCCCCCAGCCCTGATTGACAGCCAGCCCTAATGCTGTGCTGCCATCAGTCACTACAGGGGTCGCAGTTACAGGCGCCACTTTCTATACACAGAGCAGTGCCACCCCGGTGACTGGAAGTCGAACGCTACCGGGAGGAACGTGACAGGTTCATTTCAACAAAAATGTCTGTGATGCCCCTATAAACCTATGGAAGGGGGAGCTGGAGGGAGAAAAAGCAGAGCACAGAAAAGGTAAATGCTGAGGCTTATAATGCAGAGAAAAAATGCAGGATACCCATCATATAAGGTACACTCCCCATACATTCATGTACACTCAGGAGTGTATAATGAGTGGCAATTATTCCTTATATAGTTCCCCTTATTCTAAAAAGTCATCAGAAAGTGCTGTTAAATCGTAAGGGAATCTGCCACCCGGTTTTAGATGCCCCATCTGAGAGCAGCATGATATAAGGGGTGAGACCCTGATTACAGTGATATCTCACGCTTTTTGCTGCTTACTGCTATTTTGATAAAATCAGTGTTTTATCTGCTGCAGCTCTAGTAGTTCTCTGAATGCTGAGCTTTGTATAACCCCCACCCACACCACTGATCGGCAGCTTTCCTCCAGTCAGTGGTGGGGATGGGGTTATACAGAGCACATGAATACCGAGGACTACCTAGCAGAAGGCTTACTAGTCCTTTAGTGATAATCTCTTGCTGATAAAACTGTGATTTTATAAAAACTACAGCAAGCAGCCCAGTAAATGACACATCGCTGGAATCAGGGTCTCTGCCCATACATTATGCTACTGTCAGATTAGATAGCAAAAGCCTGGTAACAGATTCACTTTAAGGGGGTTATCGTATTTAAGACAACCCCTATTCCAACACAGCATTTTTTTTTTTTTAAGAAACAAACCGTGCTTCAAGCCACATATCCAAGCCCTTTCCACTTCCTGCCAACGTCAACTCAAAAACATCTCCCGGATCCGCACATTCCTCAACCACGAATCTGCAAAAACACTAGTGCACGCCCTCATCATCTCCCGCCTCGACTACTGCAACCTCCTGCTCTGTGGCCTCCCTTCCAACACTCTTGCACCCCTCCAATCTATCCTAAACTCGGCTACCTGACTAATCCACCTGTCCCCCCGCTGTTCCCCGGCCTCTCCTCTCTGTCAATCCCTGCACTGGCTCCCATGTACCCAGAGACTCCAGTTCAAAACCCTAACCATGGCATACAAAGCCATTCACAACCTGTCTCCCCCATATATCTGTGTTTCAATGTTTTTTATTGAAATTTTTTATTAACCTTCATACATCTCTGACCTAGTCTCCCAGTACTTACCTGCACGCAGCCTCCGATCCTCACAAGATCTCCTTCTCTACTCCCCTCTTATCTCCTCTTCCCACAATTGCATACAAGATTTCTCCTGTGCTTTCCCCCTACTCTGGAACTCTCTACCCCAACATGTCAGACTCTCGCCTACCGTGGAAACCATCAAAAGGAACCTGAAGACCCACATCTTCCCACAAGCCTACAACCTGCAGTAACCACCGCTCCACCACACCGCTGCATGACTAGCTCTACCCTCACCTGCTGTACCCTCACCTATCCCTGGTAGACTGTGAGCCCTCGCGGGGAGGCCCTCTCTCCTTCTGTACCAGTTTGCCGTTGCGTTTTTGTTCAAGATTATTGTACTTGTTGTTTGTTACAGTTATATGAAAAAGTTTGGGCACCCCTATTAATCTTAAGCTTAATGTTTTATAAAAATTGGTGTTTTTGCAACAGCTATTTCAGTTTGATATAAGTAATAACTGTTGGACACAGTAATGTTTCTGTCTTGAAATGAGGTTTATTGTACTAACAGAAAATGTGCAATCTGCATTCAAACAAAATTTGGCAGGTGCATAAGTATGGGCACCTCACCAGAAAAGTGACATTAATATTTAGTAGATCCTCCTTTTGCAAAAATAACAGCCTCTAGTCGCTTCCTGTAGCTTTTAATGAGTTCCTGGATCCTGGATGAAGGTATTTTTGACCATTCCTCTTTACAAAACAATTCCAGTTCAGTTAAGTTTGATGGTCGCCGAGGATGGACAGCCCTCTTCAAATGATCCCACAGATGTTCAATGATATTCAGGTCTGGGGACTGGGATAGCCATTCCAGAACATTATAATTGTTCCTCTGCATGAATGCCTGAGTAGATTTGGAGTGGTGTTTTGGATCATTGTCTTGTTGAAAGATCCATCCCCTGCGTAACTTCAACTTTATCACTGATTCTTGAACATTATTGTCAAGAATCTGCTGATACTGAGTGGAATCCATGTGTCCCTCAACTTTAACAAGATTCCCGGTGCCGGCATTGGCCACACAGCCCCAAAGCATGATGGAACCTCCACCAAATTTTACTGTGGGTAGCAAATGTTTTTCTTGGAATGCTGTGTTTTTTTGCCGCCATGCACAACGCCTTTTTGTATGACCAAACAACTCAATCTTGGTTTCATCAGTCCACAGGACCTTCTTCCAAAAAGAAATTGGCTTCTCCAAATGTGCTTTTGCATACCTCCGCCGACTCTGTTTGTGGCGTGCTTACAGAAACGGCTTCTTTCGCATCACTCTCCCATACAGCTTCTCCTTGTGCAAAGTGCGTTGTATAGTTGACCGATGCACAGTGACACCATCTGCAGCAAGTTGATGCTGCAGCTGTCTGGAGGTGGTCTGAGGATTGTCCTAGACTGATCTCACCATTCTTCTTCTCTGCCTTTCTGATGTTTTTCTTGGCCTGCCACTTCTGGCCTTAACAAGAACTGTCCCTGTGTTCTTCCATTTCCTTACTATGTTCCTCACAGTGGAAACTGACAGGTTAAATCTCTGAGACAGCTTTTTGTATCCTTCCCCTGAATAACTATGTTGAATAAGCTTTGTTTTCAGATCATTTGACAGTTGTTTTGAGGAGCCCATGATGCCACTCTTCAGAGGAGATTCAAACAGGAGAACAACTTGCAAGTGGCCACTTTAAGTAGCTTTTCTCATGATTGCATACACCTGGCTATGAAGTTCAAAGCTCAATGTGGTTACAAAACCAAAAAAAGTGCTTTAGTACATCAATAAAAAGTAGGTAGGAGTATTTAAAACAAGAAAATGATAAGGGTGCCCATACATATGCACCTGTCAAATTTTGTTTGAATGCAGATTGCACATTTTCTGTTAGTACAATAAACCTCATTTCAAGGCAGAAACATTACTGTGTCCAACAGTTATTACATATATCAAACTGAAATAGCTGTTGCAAAAACACCAATTTTTATAAAACATTAAGCTTAAGATTAATAGGGGTGCCCAAACTTTTTCATATAACTGTATGTATATCCCCTTTTTCACATGTTAAGCTCCATGGCATAAATGGCGCTATAATAATAAATAGTAATAATAATAATGCTTTGGTGTCAGTCATTGTCTGCAGCGCTGACGTGACGGTGAAAGCACTGCAGTCAGTCAGTGAGCTGTGAAGGTCGGCCCGAGTTAACGGCACGAGCCGCTGAGCGTAGCTACAGGCTGCAGAGCTGTAGATGTGTTGTCAGCGCTGCAGACAATAACAGACAGCGGGAGCAGCAGGAGAAACTTTGCGCTGGACCTGGGGAGGATGAATAGAGAACAGACGGTTTTTGCAATTTCTTTAAACAAACTGCAGCCAGGAACAGCGGTTTTGTGAAACAAGAAAGTCCCTTTAAAGGTTGTTTCACAGAGTAAATAAGATCATTTTGGTATTAAATCATTAAAAAGCTACAAACATGCCACAGTTAATGTGACCATTATCTGGGCTTTGTTATAAATATTTCAGAATAAGCTGCAACATGCTGTACAGATCTGACTAATGTGTCCAGGGCCTGATGAGCACAGCCACCACGGCATGGACCCCGGCTAATCCCATCCATGTGAACACAGGCAGAAGGACTTTACTGGCCACTCCTTGTATCTTACCCAATGCTGCTTTATCATGGCTCATTATCAAGGGGTCACAGATCAACCTTATAAAGCCCGCCACACACATTAGATGGCTCTTGGATGAAAGACGGCCCGCGCTTAACAGTTGTCTGGCAGCCATCTCTCCCATACACTCCTGTGTTCTCTATGAGAGTCACCACCAGACATGTCTACTGGCACCTTATCTCCAGAACATAATGATCAGCCAAATTAAATGATCAGTTATGCTGGATCATTAACTCCCCCAAAAAACTGTCCAGGACCCCATACATATTAGACTGTCAGACAGAGCCGTCAATACGTTATATATACGATATATCCAACTCTTCCGCAGCCTCCGATGAGAACAGTGTAGTTACTTTCCTCCGGCTGCAGCCGCTCCTCTTTCAGCATCTGTTCCTGGAAGAGGTCCAGGGCTTCGGCCAGCGGCACACAAGAGGGACATGTCTTCAGAGGAGAGCAATAGAAGTGCTAGAAGCAGTGCAGGATATACAGTTAGGTCCATATATATTTGGACAGAGACAACATTTTTCTAATTTTGGTTCTAGACATTACCACAATGAATTTTAAACAAAACAATTCAGATGCAGTTGAAGTTCAGACTTTCAGCTTTCATTTGAGGGTATCCACATTAAAATTGGATGAAGGGTTTAGGAGTTTCAGCTCCTTAACATGTGACACCCTGTTTTTAAAGGGACCAAAAGTTATATGACAATTGACTCCAAGGCTATTTCATGGACAGGTGTGGGCAATCCCTTCGTTATGTCATTCTCAATTAAGCAGATAAAAGGCCTGCAGTAGATTTGAGGTGTGGTGCATTTGGAAGGTTTTGCTGTGAACTAAACATGTGGTCAAAGGAGCTCTCCATGCAGGTGAAACAAGCCATCATTAACCTGCAAAAACAGAAAAAACCCATCCGAGAAATTGCTACAATATTATGAGTGGCAAAATCTTGAGTTTGGTACATCCTGAGAAAGAAAGAAAGCACTGGTGAACTCATCAATGCAAAAAGACCTGGGCGCCCACGGAAGACAACAGTGGTGGATGATCGCAGAATAATCTCCATGGTGAAGAGAAACCCCTTCACAACAGCCAACCAAGTGAACAACACTCTCCAGGAGGTAGGCGTATCAATATCCAAATCTACCATAAAGAGAAGACTGCATGAAAGTAAATACAGTGGGTTCACTGCACAGTGCAAGCCACTAATAAGCATCAAGAATAAAAAGGCTAGACTGGACTTTGCTAAAAAACATCTAATAAAGCCAGCACAGTTCTGGAAGAACATTCTTTGGACAGATGAAACCAAGATCAACCTCTACCAGAATGATGGAAAGAGAAAAGTATGGCGAAGGCGTGGTACAGCTCATGATCCAAAGCATACCACATCATCTGTAAAACACGGCGGAGGCAGTGTGATGGCTTGGGCATGCATGGCTGCCAGTGGCACTGGCTCACTAGTGTTTATTGATGATGTGACACAGGACAGAAGCAGCCGAATGAATTCTGATGTATTCAGAGCCATACTATGTGCTCAGATCCAGCTGAATGCAGCCAAACTGATTGGTCGTCATTTCATACTACAGATGGACAATGACCCAAAACATAAAGCCAAAGCAACCCAGGAGTTTATTAAAGAAAAGAAGTGGAATATTCTTGAATGGCCAAGTCAGTCACCTGATCTCAACCCAATTGAGCATGCATTTCACTTGTTAAAGACTAAATTTCAGACAGAAAGGCCCACAAACAAACAGCAACTGAAAACCACCGCAGTGAAGGCCTGGCAGAGCATCAAAAAGGAGGAAACCCAGCGTCTGGTGATGTCCATGAGTTCAAGACTTCAGGCAGTCATTGACAACAAAGGGTTTTCAACCAACTACTAGAAATGAACATTTTATTTACAATTATTTAATCTGTCCAATTACTTTTGGTCCCTTTAAAAACAGGGTGTCACATGTTAAGGAGCTGAAACTCCTAAACCCTTCATCCAATTTTAATGTGGATACCCTCAAATGAAAGCTGAAAATCTGAACTTCAACTTCATCTGAATTGTTTTGTTTAAAATTCATTGTGGTAATGTCTAGAACCAAAATTAGAAAAATGTTGTCTCTGTCCAAATATATATGGACCTAACTGTACAAGCAATCAGGACCCAGCACTTCACACTTATGTCCTTACTCACCTCCTCCCTCTTTACTCTACTAAATAAACAGATGAGACCCCAAGACAACTCTGACACACAGAGACAGGTGTATGATTTTTTTAAGGTGCATTTTCTAATGGTAAAATTTATAGAAAAAGCAAAGAAAGAAAAAAAAATAAGTAAATCACGAAACTTAGAACATGCTGTGATTAGCAACAAAAGAAAAAAGTTAAAAATGCACAGATGCAACAAAAGTAGCAAAAAGACAAAATAATGCAAAATAATGCAAACATAAAAAAATAAATAAATAATCCAAACAAAAAAAAACAGTAGCAATTTCTTAAAAACACTTGTGAATATTTTTCTTTATTGCTCTTGGACATGATTTCCATAATCGTAGCAGAGCCGGGCTGTGTTGTGAAGACTGCAATAGTTTTGCTGTGATTACAGACATTGCTTGAAAAAAGGAGAACAACATGGCACAAGGGCGACTTATGCAAATGCTATAACAGTCATGGCTATGATCCTAAAATATAATGCTTCTCATCAATGGCTATCTCCTCCGTCCGGACACTTACCAGGCTTCACTGTGTTTCTTAGGTGCTAGTGGTGACGCTACCATCGTACCGTTAAGGTTACGATCAGCAAATACAATCATTTAGGACAATGTAATTGCATAATATTTGCCACAATAGGAAATTATATGAGGATATATTATAGAAGGACATATATTGTCTGGTATGCCTCATTGTAATCTAGCACTGTGATGTGCGATCCCTCCCCTGCGGATCCCCAGTAGAATAACAATATAGACATTCTTACCTTGCCCTCCTTTATTTTGGCCTTACACTGGAGGAAGTACCAGTACGGAGTGTTTCTTCTTCCCCTGTACCTATTATGAGCGGGTTGTGTGCCCCCAGTAATGTCCTCACCCTCTTCATATCTCAAGTCCTGGACCTCTGGAGACGATTTCTTAAACACAGTTCTTGAGGAGTATGTCTTGGACAATGTCCCAAAGTTGTCCTCCTCTGGTACCGGTGAATTATGACCAGCACCGGCATGGTCGGAGATAGTCCTGAATCGCAGTACTCTCTGCTGGGATCACAGCCGATGCGTTGCTGGAGTCCGGTAAGGAGTCAGACAAATCTGTCTGCACATGGGTTGTACTGTTATTAACCATCCTGATGCCAGGGAGTAAGATGGCAACTTAGCGAGGATCTGCAGCATGCCCATGGTAGATGGCGAGCAATGGTCTTCAGGCAGCTGAAACAATTCACAAAAATAAAAATACATCAGCTCTAAAGAGCACGGCTGCTCCGTGGTCAGTAATGTCGCCTTACTGCACTGAAGTGGTGCAGACATACACAGTATATAGTGGGTGTACATATCCAGGCACAACCTAGAAGGAGGTAGATACATACAATCTACATACTGTATATATACAGTTATATGAAAAAGTTTGGGCACCCCTATTAATCTTAAGCTTAATGTTTTATAAAAATTGGTGTTTTTGTAACAGCTATTTCAGTTTGATCTATGTAATAACTGTTGGACACAGTAATGTTTCTGCCTTGAAATGAGGTTTATTGTACTAACACAAAATGTGCAATCCGCATTCAAACAAAATTTGACAGGTGCATAAGTATGGGCAGCTCACCAGAAAAGTGACATTAATATTTAGTAGATCCTCCTTTTGCAAAAATAACAGCCTCTAGTCGCTTCCTGTAGCTTTTAATGAGTTCCTGGATCCTGGATGAAGGTATTTTTGACCATTCCTCTTTACAAAACAATTCCAGTTCAGTTAAGTTTGATGGTCGCCGAGGATGGACAGCCTCTTCAAATGATCCCACAGCTGTTCAATGATATTCAGGTCTGGGGACTGGGATAGCCATTCCAGAACATTGTAATTGTTCCTCTGCATGAATGCCTGAGTAGATTTGGAGCGGTGTTTTGGATCATTGTCTTGCTGAAAGATCCATCCCCTGCGTAACTTCAACTTTATCACTGATTCTTGAAAATTATTGTCAAGAATCTGCTGATACTGAGTGGAATCCATGCGTCCCTCAACTTTAACAAGATTCCCGGTGCCGGCATTGGCCACACAGCCCCAAAGCAAGATGGAACCTCCACCAAATTTTACTGTGGGTAGCAAGTGTTTTTCTTGGAATGCTGTGTTTTTTTGCCGCCATGCATAACGCCTTTTTGTATGACCAAACAACTCAATCTTGGTTTCATCAGTCCACAGGACCTTCTTCCAAAAAGAAATTGGCTTCTCCAAATGTGCTTTTGCATACCTCAGCCGACTCTGTTTGTGGCGTGCTTGCAGAAACGGCTTCTTTCGCATCACTCTCCCATACAGCTTCTCCTTGTGCAAAGTGCGTTGTATAGTTGACCGATGCACAGTGACACCATCTGCAGCAAGTTGATGCTGAAGCTCTCTGGAGGTGGTCTGAGTATTGTCCTTGACTGATCTCACCATTCTTCTTCTCTGCCTTTCTGATGTTTTTCTTGGCCTGCCACTTCTGACCTTAACAAGAACTGTCCCTGTGTTCTTCCATTTCCTTACTATGTTCCTCACAGTGGAAACTGACAGGTTAAATCTCTGAGACAGCTTTTTGTATCCTTCCCCTGAACAACTATGTTGAATAATCTTTGTTTTCAGATCATTTGACAGTTGTTTTGAGGAGCCCATGATGCCACTCTTCAGAGGAGATTCAAACAGGAGAACAACTTGCAAGTGGCCACTTTAAGTAGCTTTTATCATGATTGCATACACCTGGCTATGAAGTTCAAAGCTCAATGAGGTTACAAAACCAAAAAAAGTGCTTTAGTAAGTCAATAAAAAGTAGGTAGGAGTATTTAAAACAAGAAAATGATAAGGGTGCCCATACATATGCACCTGTCAAATTTTGTTTGAATGCAGATTGCACATTTTCTGTTAGTACAATAAACCTCATTTCAAGGCAGAAACATTACTGTGTCCAACAGTTATTACATATATCAAACTGAAATAGCTGTTGCAAAAACACCAATTTTAAGAAAACATTAAGCTTAAGATTAATAGGGGTGCCCAAACTTTTTCATATAACTGTATATATAATTATATACACAGTGCGGGAAATAATTATTTGATCCCCTGCTGTCTTTCTTAGTTTGCCCACTGACAAAGACAGGAACAGTCTATAATTTTAAGGGTAGGTTAATTTTAACATTGAGAGATAGAATATCCAAAAAAAAAATCAAGAAAATCACATTGTATAAATTAGATAATTTTTTTGCATTTTGCAGTGAGAAATAAGTATTTGATCCCTTAATACTTGGTGGTAAAACACATGTTGGCAGCACAGCAGTCAGACGTTGTTTGTAGCTGATGATGAGGGTTGTGCACATGTCGGGAGGAATTTTGGTCCACTCCTCTTTGCAGATCATCTCTAAATCATTAAGATTTTGAGGCTGTCGCTTGGCAAATCGGAGCTTTAACTCCCTCCATAAGTTTTCTATGGGATTAAGGTCTGGAGACTGGCTAGGCCACTCCATGACCTTACTGCAGTTCTTTATGATCCACTCCTTTGTTGCTTTGGCTGTATGTTTTGGGTCATTGCCTTGCTGGAAAGACCTAGCCACGACCCATCTTCAATGCTCTTACTGAGGGAAGGAGGTTGTTGGCCAAAATCTCGCGATACATGACGCCATTCATCTTCCCTTCAATATGGTGCAGTCATCATGTCCCCTTTGCAGAAAAGCACCCCCAAAGTATGTTTCCACCACCATGCTTCACGGTTGGAACAATGTTCTTAGGGTTGTACTTCCTTCTTCTTCCTCCAAACACGGCCAATTGAGTTAATGCTAAAGAGCTCAATTTTTGTCTCATCTGACCACAGCACCTTCTCCCAATAACTCACAGAATCATCCAGGTATTCATTGCCAAACTTCAGACGGGCCTGCACATGTGCCTTCTTGAGCAGGGGGACCTCGCGGGCACTGCAGGATTTTTAACCTTTAAAGCGGAATGTGTTACCAATGGTTTGCTTGGTGACTGTGGTCCCAGCTGCCTGGAGATCATTAGCAAGTTCCCCCCGTGTAGTTTTAGGCTGATCTCTCACCTTCCTCATGATCAAGGATACCCCACGAGGTGAGATTTTGCATGGTGCCCCAGATCAATGTCGATTGACAGTCATTTTGTATTTCTTTCATTTTCTTACAATTGCACCAACAGTTGTCTCCTTCTCACCCAGCGTCTTACTTATGGTTTTGTAGCCCATTCCAGCTTTGTGCAGGTCTATGATCTTGTCCCCGACATCCTTAGAAAGCTCTTTGGTCTTGCCCATGTGGTAGAGGTTAGAGTCTGACTGATTAATGGAGTCTGTGGACAAGAGTCTTTTATACAGGTGACTATGTAAGACAGCTGTCTTTACTGCAGGTAACGAGTTGATTAGGAGCGTCTAACTGGTCTGTAGCAGCCAGAACTCATAATGGTTTGTAGGGGATGAAATACTTATTTCTCACTGCAAAATGCAAAAAAAATTATCTAATTTATACAATGTGATTTTCTTGATTTTTTTTTGGGGGGGATATTCTATCTCTCAATGTTAAAATTACCCTTAAAATTACAGACTATTCATGTCTTTGTCAGTGGGCAAACTTAGAAAAACAGCAGGGGATTAAATATTTATTTCCTCCACTGTGTATATGTACATATCTGTAGCTTTGTCGCCATAAAAAGATGGAGTCTCGGACATATTTCTTGCACGTGGGCCCCAAGCTGTTAATGTCCACCCCTACTTTTTTCAACCTATGTAACTATGTAGAATGCACATTAGGAAAATGCTTGAAATGCAATTCCCAATAATATTATTTTACAAGTAATTTCCTCTTTTTTTTTTTTTCTTTGTAAAGTGCTAGTAATAAACCCAATCTCTGGATCTAGAAAGTGCAAAACACTCATGACAAACTTGCACATTTAATTTGTAATCTGTATTTCTTATGGTGCCTAAGGGAAGCCATAATGATAAGGCCCCTGCTTGGTAACAAGTGCAGTTATCTGCCTCTATAACAATAGCAAATTACCAATGATGAAAGGGTTAATACTTGTGCCCTGCATCAGTAATAGACCCTGTAGTCACCATGACAACTGTTATGAAGTCATAAACCAGTGTCATAAAGAAGATTCCATAAAAGAATTCCGCGCTGCCACGATCAGCGCCATTACTGATGCGCCTGAGGACCTTGAGCTTGACCACCCACGTAATGTGCCAAACTTGGTGTAATTTGGAGGTTCTAGCAGGGAAAGGGGTTGTCTGCTTTAGACACCCGTAGGGCATGGGAAGGTAACAAAGGGGGGTCCCTAGACCAGGATCCCCTTCTGTTACCCTCTATATAGAGCAGCTCTCCTTTGGGAGTTCATGGACTGATCTATGACTTTAATGGGTGATAAATTGGGAGGGATCATTTATCCTATTAGGGATTAGGCATAACGAACTGTAACCAAATGTCCAATTGTTTGAGAGGCGGACCTGGATCTGTAAGGGAGAAATTATACATCCACCTGGCCAATCAGATCAACCAAATTCGCTCCATCAATCAATGTGGTGACAGATATCGCAGCCAGATCTCTCCCACATCCGCTTTATCACATTTATAGTCTGTATTCATGTCATTCTCTGTAAATCTGGTAAAATGTACAAATTGTACAATTCTACAGTTACATCTGTAATATATTGGCACAAACTCTCTAAGCCCAATGGAAGGGCAGCCCTCCATCCATGGTTCCATAGAGGTTTCCTCCACAGGGGGTTTTCCTCTCCTGAGTGCTGGAGGGTGACTCTTCGTGAGTCGGGGGTTGTGCTATTTTTGGTGTCATGTAAATTTAAATAAAATTTTGACCATTTGACACCTAATTGCAATGCTTCGTGTATTTATTTTGTGTGCTTCTGTCTGATTAATTTTGTTTGGGGGACGGGGTCTATCACATACGGCTGGACATCTGCCAGCTGCACAGAACCCAGTAAGCACATTTTGCCCCAGAGGTCGCCCCTGCTCTGATGATGATGGTGAAGAGGAGACAAACATTACAGCACAACTCCTGGACGCATGCTCTCATCATTGGATAAAAGAATTGTATTACAGCAGTATAAGCAGATTACTCATCTATTCCTGTAATTTCCGTAGTCTTCAATGGAGAAGGCTGCAAGCAAGATGGTCTATAGGAACAGAGGCTACACAGAATCTTCTTTATCCTGATAGGTGATGGTTTGTGTCATGTAAATTTAAATAAAGTTGAGAACGTTTGACACCTAATTGCAATGCTTCATGTATTTATTTTGTATGCTTCTGTCTGATTTTGTTTGGGAGTCGGGCTCCATCACATATCACTGAGTGACACGTCTGACATCTGCCGGACGCAGTTTTGCCCCAGGGGTCGCCCCTGCTCTGGGGAGTATGATGGAGCAGAGAAGATAAGCATTACAGCACAGCACCTGCAAGTGAGCGCTCATCCTCAGAATAAGGACTTATATTACAGGATTACAAGCAGCTTCCTCGCCTCATTCACACAGTGAGTATTTTGGGCAGTAATTTACATTAGTATTTGTAAGCTAAAAACCAGAGGGGAACAAACACAGAGAAAAATAATAACTGTACCACTCTCACCTCTTCTGTGTTTTGGATCCACTCCTGGCGTCTGTTAACAAATACTGATGCAAAATATCGCCATGTAAAAGGGCCATAAATCCTTACTGACTGATTGGACAATTCTTTACAAAAAAACAATATATGCCTCACCATGCATTTAATCCATCCTGCTGCTCATATCTTCTGGGCTCAGACCCACAATGCCGTGACTCTCGGCCAGTGTACATAAGGAGAAAGTGGGAAAAGTCTCCAATAAAAAATAATTCTCACTTTATTGGTGCAAAATATTAAAATATATAAAAGTCCATGATAGCGGAGATGCAATCTCGACGCGTTTCTGGTTAAGCCCTTAGTCAGTGATACTGTTGTCATGACAACCCGCGCCTCCAGGTATCCCAGCGACGGTGGCCTGCTTAGACCGAGCTAGGAGCATGGTCTCAGAGGCTTCTATCACTGTAACACTGACAGGTAGAATTCATTGCAATGCTTTATAACAGCGATTATACTAATAAAAGCTAGTCCCATAGAGGGACTAAATGAAAAAGTAAAAAAAAGAATGGGAAAAAATATAAAAAAAACCTAATCAAAAAATAAACAGAAAAGAAAATGAAAATAATGTTATATCAATAAATGGGTAAATTCATATAAAAACTAAAATAAACCAAAAAGGTCCACATATTTGTTATCATCACTTCCACGGCCTATAAAACGATCACACTACTTAACGCCTTCAGTGAACATTGTAAAAAAAAAACTATTCTTTTTCATCTTACCACCAAACAAAGAGTGGAATAAAACACGATCAAAAAGTCGAATGGAAATAAAAATGGTATAGCTGAAAACTAGTGACGAGCGAGCACTAAAATGCTCGGGTGCTCGCTGCTCGAGTCAAGCAAATTGGAATACTCGGGTGCTCGGTACAAGTAACGAGCCCAATGTAAGTCTATGGGAAACTCCAGCATTCTTTCGGCGGCCCCCCCCCGGCGGTCTGCAGAGGGCCTAAAAATTGCCCAAATCGATGGGAACAGTACTAAAATGACATGGGAACAGCATGGGGAAGACTCCTGGAAGCATTTCTGACTACCAGGTCAATAATATCAACAATGTTGTCAGAGGTATTACGCCACTTTTACAGACTCACAATAAAACATACAAAAACTAAACCAAAATGGATTTTCCTGGGAAATATGTTAAGGAACATTCTTTCCAGGGTAATGACTTGTATATAAGGCAAAATAAATAACCAAAAACAAAAATGCTCCTTCACACCTTGGGCTATGTTCACACATAGCGTTTTTGATGCGTTTTTTTGCATTTTTGCATTGCTTTCAACCGTGACAAATGCATTCACCGGGAAATGGCATTTTAACATTTTACAACCTTATCTGGCCATGTGGTGTGTGAAACATCATCAGACACATCCTGTTTCATTTATGAAGGAGGGATTGTGAAAGTCACAAACACTGTTTTTACTGCCTTACTATTCTTAAAGGGCCAGCAGTCGGCTATGCTTTGTTGTTCCCATTATTAAAGAGTGGGTCTCCTATACTGTTATTGCATATGCAGTGACTGCAAGGGCTGCCAAAAATTTGGACGCAACCCAATACCTCTTTGAAGAGACATAGAGGAGGGTCTCAGTAAAAAAAAATATTCCCATTATAAAGGAGTGGGTCTCCTATAGTGGTAATACCCATGCTGTGACTGCAAGGGCTGCCAAAATTTGGGAAAAACCCCACTAACAATTTAAAGACACAGAGAGCTGGGCCACAGTAATGACATGTTCCCATTAGAAAGGTTAAGGATCTGCTATACAGTTGTAGGGTATGCAGTGAGTCCAACAGCTGCCAAAATTTGGGAAAAACCCCACTAACAATTTAAAGACACATAGAGCTGGACCACAGTAATGACATGTTCCCATTAGAAAGGAGAGGGTCTCCTATCCAGTTATAGGATATGCAGTGAGTCCAACGGCTGCCAAAATTTAGAAAAAACCCTATTACCAATTTAAAGACACATGGAGCTGGGCTACAGTAATGAGTACGACATGTTCCCATTAAAAAGGAGTGGGTCTCCAATACTATTTGCCTATGCAGTGAATGCAACGGCTGCCAAAAATTACGAGGCACTCCAATGCCCCTTGCAAGAGATGTAGAGGTTGGAGGGCCTCCAGAAAACAATGTTCCCATTATTAGGAAGTGGGTCTCCCATACTCTTTGCCTATGCAGTGAATGCAACGGCTGCCAAAAATTTGGAGGAACTCCAATGCCCCTTGAAAGAGACGTAGATACGGTGATATGGTAGTGATATGGAGGAGGATGTGAAGGATGAGGAGAAGGAGGAGGACAAGAGCAAATAGACAAAATCAGGAAGCGTATACCCATGTCTGGGTGTGAAGACAGAGGTGCATGGGAATACAGTTAGACCTCCCCAAAAAAGACACTGTATTTGAGTTTATGTTACGCTGCTATCATTCAGTGATGTTGAGAAGTCTGGCCCAAACCAGCCTTTGATCATTTTTATGAGTCAGCCTGTCAGCATTTTCAGTTGACAGCGGCAGGGCAGGCCAGGACCTCCAAGGTGTATAGAGCCAGTTCATGCCACGAGTCCAGCTTGGATACTCAATAATTATAAGGCACAGAGGAATCAAGGACTACGTTGGCACAGCCGGCAAGGTACTCCCTCACCATCTTCCGAAACTTTCCCCTCTTTGGGAGAGTACCCCGTGCCTCAGGACCTGTGCGGTGGGAGGGTCTGAGAAAACTGTCCCAGAACTTTGACAGTGTTCCCCTGCCTCTGCTGGATTGAATTTGTGTCTCTCTCGCCTGTACTCCTTGGTTGTCAAACGAACTGTGACCTCTGCCGCCAGCGTTTTCAGATGGGAATTTTTTAAATGATTCCGCAAAAAGAGCCTTCTCGTACTGCACCATTTTATTAGACCTCTCCTGCAAGGGAATAAGAGACAAAGTTCTCCTTGTAGCGTGGGTTTAGAAGTGTCACCAACCAGTAAGGACTGTCATCCAAAGTTTGAACAAAGCAAGGATCAGGGGAAAGGCAGCGTAACATAAACTCAGCCATGCGTGCCACATTGCTAACAGGCAAGACTTCTGTGTCCTCACCAAAAGGATGACTGACCATGCTCTTCATGACTGGAAGCCATGGGATTTTATGAGCTGTCCCTGGCCAAGGGTATAGATTGAGAAAAGTAGGGGTCCTAGGACTGAACCTTGAGGGACTCCAACAGAGAGGTGGGGGGATGAGGAGGTAGTGTGGGAGTGGGAGACGCTAAATGTGCGGTTGGAAAGGTATGAGGAGATCCAGGATAGGGCAGGGTCTTTGACTCCAAAGGAAGAGACGATCTGCAGTAGGAGACAGTGGTGAACTGTGTCGAAGGCAGAGGACAGGTCAAGAAGAAACAGTACAGTGAATTGTCTGTTAGCTTTGTCTGTAAGAAAGTCATTAGTAATTTTGGTAAGGGCAGTTTTGGTGGAATGGTGGTGGCGGAAACCAGATTGTTGGTTATTGAAGAGAGATAGATGAGAAGTGAGAGGAAAGTTCAGCGTGAACGTGTTGCTCAAGGAGTTTGGAGGCAAATGGGAGAAGCGATATGGGGCGGTAGCTGGACAAGGCGGTTGGGTTGAGGGATGGCTTTTTGAGAATGGGAGTGATTGTGGCATGTTTGAAGGCAGAGGAGAAGGTACCAGAAGTTAGTGATAGGTTGAAAAGATGGGTTAGGGATGGGATGAGTGTGGGGGTGAGGTTGGGGGGGATGGGATGGGGTCGAGTGCACAAGTGGTGAGATGTGATTTGGAAAGGAGATGAGTGAGGTCTCCTTCCATGATGTTGAAAAGGGAGGTTATGGGGGAAGGGCAATGGTCTGGGAAACAAAGGGGTTGTGGTGGTCGGATAGTAAAGATTTGCCGTGTTTGGTCAATCTTGTTTTTGAAGTGTGTGGCGAACTCCTCAGCAGAGATGACGGAGGTCGGAGGGGACAGTGGTGGGCGGAGGAGAGAGTTAAAAGTGTTGAATAACTGTTTGAGGTTGTAGGATAAGGAAGATATGAGGGTTGTGAAGTAGGCCTGCCTAACAGAGGCGAGGGCTGATTTGAATGCGAGTGTTGTTGTTTGAATGCAGTGAAGTCATCTTGCGAATGTTTTTTCTTCCAACGCCGTTCCGCAACCCTGGACGCTTGCTGAAGCGGTTTAGTGAGGGTGTTGTGCCAGGGTTGCCTATTGACTCGTCGCACTCTGCCATGCACAAGAGGGGCGACTGAGTCAATAGCTGATGCGAGAGTGGCATTGTAGAAAGCAGTGGTGCTGACAGTGTCGTGGAGTAAAGATATGGATGTCAGTGGTAGAACAGAGTCAGAGAGTGTGTGAGTGTCTAGATATGCAAGGTTTCTGAGGGGGTGTGCTAGTTGCTGGACATGTGTGACAGGTGAGGAGGACAGGGATGAGAAAGTGAGTAGACGGTGGTCAGATAGGGGTAGGGGGGAGGTTGTGAGGTTAGATAGGGAGCAGAGTTGGGTGAAGAAGATGAGGTCTAGTGTGTTCCGTCTGTGTGGGTGGCTGAGGAGGACCACTGAGTAAGTCCAAAGGATGAAGTAAGCGACAGGAATTTGGATGCTTTTGACTGGCGAGTGTCAGTGGGGATGTTGAAATCGCCCATGATGATTGTGCAATGTCAGAAGAGAGAAAGTAAAGAAGCCAGGTGGAGAATTGGTCAATAAAGGCAGTGACTGGGCCTGGAGGTCAGTATATGACAGCTACTTGGAAGGAGAGTAGATGAGGACAGAGTGGACTTCAAAAGAAGGGAGAGTAAGGGAGGGTAGAGGTGGGAAAGGGCTAAAGGTGCAGTTGGTAGAAAGGAGAAGACCCACTCCTTCACCATGTCTATTACCAGGGCAAGGAGTGTGGGTGAAGTGGAGGCCACGGTAACACAGCGCAGCAGGGGAGGCAGTGTCGGAGGGTGTCAACCATGTCTCTGTGATGCCCAGGAAAAAGAGATAACGAGAGGTAAAGAGGTCGTGGACAAAATGGAGCTTGTTGCAGACATAGCGGGCGTTCCAGAGTGCTCCAAAGAGAGGGAGCAGGGTGGGTGGGCATCAGCGGCACGGGTTTTAAGTAGGAGAGGTTGCGGTAGTTTGCAGTTGGTTGGAAGCGATAGGAGGGGGTATTGGTGGGAGGTGTGAGCTGTTTGGGGCCAGGATTGGGAGATATGTCGTCAGCAGTGAGGAGAAGCAGAGAGAGGGAGAGCAGGTGGGAGAAGGAGAGTGTCTGGCTTGTTTTATGTTTTGGTAGGATAGATCTGAGTTTGAGGAGCAGGTCTGCAGATGAGGTCAGGTGGGGAGGTAAGAGGGAAGGAGAGATGATTATTTGGTTAGAGGGTGCTGGGGTTTGAGGACAGCGAAGGAGAGTAAGGTTTAGTGGTGCCAAGAAACTAAGGGCGTATGTAAGTATAATGAAGGTTTAAGTGTGAATGAGAAAGAGAAAGAAAAGAGGATCATATCTCATTAGACTACCATTCACTGGTGTACAACACCATAATTATATCGAGTCTAGACTGGGAAGGGAAAATAGGAAGAGATGTGAATGGAAAATGAAATATAACGTTTATTGAAAATTACTATTAAAATAGATAAATTTGTGCAAAACGTGCATTAATAAATGCATACAGGGTCACCAGCTTCCAAATGGTGACCCACAAAACCCGGTCTGTAGTGAGGTGGATAAAATAGTAATAGAAATGCCTAACTCAGCCCCTAATTATTGGGTGATGGCTGTATATTATACACCTAAATTAGTCCAATGAGGCCCTTAGAAAAAGCCGGTATACCGGCGAAACGCGCGTCAGGGACTGAGTCCCGTGTTCTGATAGTATAGGTGGATAGGGAAATTGATTATACCAATGAATAACAGTGTAACATTCTGAGCAACTCTGATTAAAGCTTCTCTGGCTAACCTGTGATCCATATCCATGTTTTCCTCTTTTCCCTTCCCAATCTATATTTGATTGAGAAAGAGAAACTAAGCACAATTAGTAGATGGTCACTCGTACCTTCTGGTCACTTCTGGCCCATTTCTGGCATATTTCTGATAAAAACCCTTAAGAGCTAGATGTGCAAAGCTGGTAGAGGCAGACCCCAAAAGACTTGCAGCAGTAATTGCAGCAAAAGGTGGTCCTACAAAGTATTGACTCAGGGGGGCTGAATACAAATGCACATCACAATATTCAGATTTATATTTTTAAAAGTAATTCTAAAATAATTTATCAATTCTTTTACACTTCACAAATACTTGCTACTTAGTGTTGGTAAATCACATAAAATCCCAATAAAATACTTTAAGTTCATGGGTGTAACATGAAAAAATGTGGGAAGGTTGACGGAAAGGTTCAGTGGAAAGGCGCTGTAAATGTTGTGGGGTGAAACATGAAAAAAAAAAAGAAAAAAAGAACACACACAATTTGCCATTAATGCTTTGGTTTTGTTGTTACGGCATTCACAGTGCAGTAGCAATGATATGTTAACTCCTTTCATGTCAGTACTAGTGATGAGCGAGTAGGTTTCATTAACTCTTTCTGTGAGCATGCTCGTGTGCTCGCCGAGTATTTTGGTGTGCTTAGCATTTCTTTTAATGTCGCTGCGCCTGCAAGTGTCAAGGCTGTTAGACAGCTGTGATACATGCAGAGATTGCCTGTTTGACAGGCAATCTCTGCATTTGTCACAGCTGTGGGATAAATAACGTGATATTTTAACATTATTTCGTCACTCTTGGGGCCTTGAACATGTAACTGATCCATTCAGTGAGTGTGCAGGTGTCGAAATAAAGTCATCCGTTTTGGACAGCCCCTTTATTCCTCCATCCTGTTATATATTTTTTGTTATATACAAATTGCTAGTCATTTTAAAGGGAATCATAAAATGAAGATAATCCAGCTCAACGAACCGTGAATAGGCTCTTTTTCACACAAAGTGCGTAACAGAGTACAAGGTCAGCATTACAGCCAGAAGGAATGAAACGTCAACGCGTTTTAGGTGACTTATCACCCTTAGTCATGACTTATCTGCAGACATCAGGCTAATCTCCAGGTTAATAGCGTTAGGAAGGTGACTGGCTGCCATCCCGAGAATGAGCACAAGGGAGAAAATTAACTTTATTCCTCCTGTGAGCCGCCAGCTTTCAGTCATGCAGGTGTGCCTTTTGTCACCAATCTGTACACAGTAAGCAATGGTTGTAAGCACGCCCCAGCCCTTTGACTGACAGCTAGCTCTACAGTGCATCAGTGCAGAGCCACCTGTCAGTGGAAGTTCCAGGGCGTGCTTACTGCCACTGCTCACATTGTATGGAGTGGTGAATAAAGGCACGCCCTGCATGACTGAAAGCCGGCGGCTCACGGCAGGAATAAAGTTCATTTACTCCCATGTGCTGCACATTCAGTATAGTGGCCAAGCACTTCCTAATGGTATTACCCTGCAGATTAACCCTACATCAGCAGGTTAATAGCGTTATCCAATGTGACAGGTTCCCTTTAACTTAAAGGATCATGTTCACAACAGGAAAAGTCTTCAAACGCTTGTTTCTAATCTGTTACTAGTTATTGGCCTTCTTGGTTGATGGCGTGTGGTGTGGAGTATTTTTACCGAATACAAGTTTCCATTTTGATAAAAAACAACACATTTTTACCGACATGGAGGCGAATTCCCTCCTCTTCACCAGCCTCCATTATTGGTTTTATCAGATCGTATACTCACTTTATCAAAGTTTAGTGGGTACTGTGCTGCAAACTCCAGCTGACGGACCACCACTTCATTAGGAGCCACGTTTCTGTTCCTCATGTCCCGCAGAATATTGGTCAAGTAGACGTCATCTAACCTCTTTATGGCCGCATTAATCAATGTGCTGTATACATTGATATTTGGGTGGAATTTCAAAGCCATGCCCCTTCTTTCAAAGCCATGCCCCTTCTTTCAAAGCCATGCCCCTTCTTCAAAGCCATGCCCCTTCTTTCAAAGCCATGCCCCTTCTTCAAAGCCATGCCCCTTCTTTCCAAGCAATGCCCCTTCTTTTAAAGCAATGCCCCTTCTTCAAAGCCATGCCCCTTCTTTCAAAGCCATGCCCCTTCTTCAAAGCCATGCCCCTTCTTTCAAAGCAATGCCCCTTCTTTCAAAGCCATGCTCCTTCCTCAAAGCCATGCCCCTTCTTTCAAGGCAATGCCCGTTCTTTCAAAGCCATGCTTAGAAACAATTAGGCCGATATATAAAAGTGTAGTTTCTATATGAATCGGTTGGAATTGTGGCGCCCCTGAGTGTTCAGTCGCCACAGGGGTACTGCATCTTAGATCGAGGTGTGGTATCTCCTCTCCGAGGTAAGGATGGAGCACCACACAGGACCCAGCCTCAGCACTCAACACTACACCACTCCTGTCCTGTGGGGGGCTTATATGCACCAGGGTGCTACCCCAGCCGGGATAGAGGAGATGGGGACGACCAAAGATAGGGGGAACCATGTAGTGGGTGAGGGTGGAGGACACACTTTTAGGTTACACTTACTGATACATATTTAATACACGGCCATCTTAGGTTCAAGGTCTTTGATTGTGATCTTCATCGCTGATAGTGGCTTTCTGCTGGAACCTGCAGCTTGTTGAAGATACATGGTTCTCGTACTCTGGGCTTGAGACAAGGAGCGGGTTAGAGTTAACCGCTGTCTCTACCCGGTCAAGGTCCCTACCTAAGAAGGCCTGGAGGGGAGCGGAGGAGTAAAGCTCCACAGGCAAAAGGATCCCAGGGGATACGGACGGAGCAGCATACGCCACCTGTACTTCTTACTCTGGCCTAGTCAGAGGGATTCCTGCTGCAAGAGGGGTACCGGCCCCCGATATCTGACTCTGTTACTTCACGTCTCAGTCGGAAAAGCCCAGAGGCCTTCTGGATCCCTAAGGGGGATATGGACGGAGCGGCGTACGCCACCCGTATCCCTTAAACTGCGCTGATGCAGCGGGAACCAGCCTTTCACCAAGTTCATACCACACACACAGTCAGGAGGAGACTTAATGGGAGAACTCACCAAGGAGAGGAACATTCTGGTCCAGGGGTCTCGTTAAGTGCACCTAAACTACCCGGAGTGTGCTGAACCCCTTCCTGGTGGTCGCAGCGCGCCGTGAGGAGCAAGGAGAAGCTTTGTGCTTACTACTGAAACAACGTGAGTAAAGCTTGGAAGACTTCACCCCTTGTCTCCGTTATCCTGTCCTGCGCGGCACCGCACACACACCACCAACCTCCAGACTTTCCTCTCTCTCTGCCCTGAGGCCCTGCTCCGCCTGTGGGGAGTAGTACCAGCTGAGCTGCCACGACACCCGCCTCAGAGGACTGCCGCAGCGCTGGTGGTAATCACCGGGAACCACAGGTGGTGTAGTCGACAAATAACCACTCATCTGCTAGCCCATATTTTTAATGTGTGCGCCCTGGGCACGGACCGGGTCAAGGCCGCGACTGCATCCCCCTCTTCCACCGGCCCGTCGTCCAAGTACACCTTTCCCAGGGAGGGCTAACGCTACCTGAGTAGTAGTGGGTCACACAGAACCATTTGCTTTGGATCGTTATTAAGCAATAGTAAAAAAAAAAAAAGGTATTCACTTTTAAGAAAAAAATATATATAAAAAGTCAGGCAGATCTGTCACACACTTTACAAATGATTTCATGCAGCAAATATAATCCCACAATGCGGTAACATCATTCACCTACTGTACCTCAGCCTCTTTACTGTCAGATAGCGTGGATCTTCTCACAAGCCGTGTTAATTATTTTATGATGGCTTTTTTACATTTAAATAAAATAAAAACCATTCCCTTACCAAAGCCGACTGCAGCTTCAGAGTTTTACTCCTCTTCAACACCAAAGTGTTAAAAAAGGTGAGATCTGGCTGTACTCCGTAGACGTCCATAGTGGCCCGGACGGCAGATTCTGACCCCACTTCTGCTCTCATGACTGCCGCTAGGAGGGTGAAGGTCTTTATTGTAGGACAGACGTTGTCTTCTTTCATCTTCTGAAGAACGCCCCCTAAGTCGCCAATCACTGCCAATCGGTCAGATGGGGTATTGACATTCGCAAGTGACACAATTTTTCCCTTATTTACAGACAGGTCCAGGAGGTTTGGCACATTACTGGCATCAAAAGAGGGCACGCTGGGAAAATGGTCAGCCGTACTCACCACGGCCAGTGCCTGTGAGCCTGCCAAGTCCTCAGCTGTGCCATAGTTGCCACTTGGAATTGAGGAATGGCCCAGGAGCATGGGCTGCCCACCTCTCCAGGACTATCCTTTCCTTTCTTCACTTGCTGGCTTTTCCTGTCTTGCTTCTCTTTGCCTGCACTTAAAGTCAGGGCTGCCAGTTCCTTAGAGTGCGTGAGTAAATGTAGAGCGTCAGCGGTGTCTCCAATCCCACAGTCCCACAGAAGCAGGTTATAGGTGATTACATGCGGCTTTACCCCCATGTGCCGCATCTGCCTCCAGACCTGAAGCACAAGATGGCGTATACAGTCATTATCCACATTACATTCACGCAAATATGTACACCCCGTCACAGAGAAAGCAGTAACTGGACACGGACTAGCTGGCATGTAATGGCAGTACCCTATTATAATGATGCTCCCATATGTCAGAGGGTCACATTGGTAAAGCCGGTGCCCTCCAGGATGAAAAGCTTTGTGGAGGGCTTGGGCCATCTACTTATATCATTTCCAAACGTGTGTCTACATAATAAATAGGCAACTTCTACTAGTAAATTCTGTGCTATTTTCTGTATCTGTGAAGCCTTGCCCACTGGTTTTCCCATTGTCTCCGAACAGCGCGCCTACCCGTGTAATAAGACCCCGATGCCAGCGCGCCTACCCGTGTAATAAGACCCCGATGCCAGCGCGCCTACCCGTGTAATAAGACCCCGATGCCAGCATGCCTACCCGTGTAATAAGGCCCCGATGCCAGCGCACCTACCCGTGTAATAAGACCCCGATGCCAGCGCGCCTACCCGTGTAATAAGACCCCGATGCCAGCGCGCCTACCCGTGTAATAAGACCCCGATGCCAGCAAGCCTACCAGTGTAATAATGCCCCGATGCCAGCGCACCTACCCGTGTAATAAGACCCGATGCCAGCGCGCCTACCCGTGTAATAAGACCCCGTTGCCAGCGCGCCTACCCGTGTAATAAGACCTGATGCCAGCGCGCCTACCAGTGTAATAAGCCCCCGATGCCAGCGCGACTACCCGTGTAATAAGACCTCGATGCCAGCACGCCTACCAGTGTAATAAGACCCCGATGCCAGCGCGCCTACCCGTGTAATAAGACCCCGATGCCAGCGCGCCTACCAGTGTAATAAGACCCCGATGCCAGCGCACCTACCCGTGTAATAAGGCCCCGATGCCAGCGCACCTACCCGTGTAATAAGACCCCGATGCCAGCTCGCCTACCCGTATAATAAGACCCCGATGCCAGCGCGCCTACCGTTGAAATAAGACCACGATGCCAGCACGCCTACCCGTGTAATAAGACCCCGATGCCAGCACGCCTACCCGTGTAATAAGACCCGATGCCAGCGCGCCTACCCGTGTAATAAGACCCCGATGCCAGCTCGCCTACCCGTGTAATAAGACCCCGATGCCAGCGCGCCTACCGTTGAAATAAGACCCCGATGCCAGCACGCCTACCCGTGTAATAAGACCCCGATGCCAGCACGCCTACCCGTGTAATAAGACCCGATGCCAGCGCGCCTACCTGTGTAATAAGACCCCGATGCCAGCGCGCCTACCCGTGTTATAAGACCCTGATGCCAGTGCGCCTAACTATGTAATAAGACCCTGATGCCAGCGCGCTTACCCCTGTAATAAGACCCAGATGCCAGCGCGCCTAACCGTGTAATAAGACCCCAATGCCACAGCGCCTACCCATGCAATAAGACCCCGATGCCAGCACGGGTACTCCGACTGGCCATTACAGGTTGCAGATGGAAGTGCCGTTGGGGGGGGGGGGGATATGCCAACCGAAGACGGCGAAAATCTTGCAAAACGTCAAAAAATAACTTATCAGCATGCTGCCTACTGTAACAGTCCACCTAAAATGGCCGACCGAGGTATTCCCTTTGTTACTAAAAATCAGGCACAAAATCCTTATCTACTAGCCAGTCTAATCACTAGCCAGTCTAATCACTGGCCAGTCTAATCACTGGCCAGTCTAATCACTGGCCAGTCTAATCACTAGCCAGTCTAATCACTAGCCAGTCTAATCACTAGCCAGTCTAATCACTAGCCAGTCTAATCACTAGCCAGTCTAATCACTGGCCAGTCTAATCACTAGCCAGTCTAATCACTGGCCAGTCTAATCACTAGCCAGTCTAATCACTAGCCAGTCTAATCACTGGCCAGTCTAATCACTGGCCAGTCAAATCACTAGCCAGTCTAATCACTAGCCAGTCTAATCACTGGCCAGACTAATCACTAGCCAGTCTAATCACTGGCCAGTCTAATCACTAGCCAGTCTAATCACTGGCCAGTCTAATCACTGGCCAGACTAATCACTAGCCAGTCTAATCACTGGCCAGACTAATCACTAGCCAGTCTAATCACTGGCCAGTCTAATCACTAGCCAGTCTAATCACTGGCCAGTCTAATCACTAGCCAGTCTAATCACTAGCCAGTCTAATCACTAGCCAGTCTAATCACTAGCCTTGCGCCAAATTTCTAACAGAAATCTCCTATCAGAATCGCAAGAAAGGAATCAGCAGGCGATCTCTTAGACCAGTCTGAACTAGGACTAAGTAAAGGAGCTAATACAATATAAAGAGGTGAAACTGTTACCAAAGCCTTGTTATTCCGCTCACAGTAACGTCTGAGCCAGCGTCGCTGACACCTCTGCGGGCCGATTTATGCTTTTAGAAAAGTCACATGAGTATCACTACACATGAGACTTCTGCAGCCGGACAGGAGTCCTGCCCCGGCTTCTGCCCTCCGCCACGCGTCATCTACAAATATGACAGGCGGGTGGGAGACGCCACATCTCTACTTAGATAAATGTCCTGCTTTATCTCCTGGGCATTGGCACAAGGACGGGTATGTGCCTGCGGGCCGTCAGCATCTTCCCTGAGGAGAGCGGGCACCTTCCCGGCCGCCGCACACCGGAGATGCAGGTCCGGTGCAGGAATAACTGTGCTCCTTTGGCAGGATTGCCAGAACTTGATCCCTCTACTTGTCGGCACCACCTGGACTAACTACACAGCAATAAATCTCCCCTCCTGGCAGTGATGTGGAGCAGGTTGCTCTGTAGCTGCACGCTCCGGCCCCCAGAGCCTGAGTAGTACAGACATACACTACATGGCTGCACTGACCACCAGAGGGAATAACGGACATAATAAAGGTGGACAGGATAGGGGGAAATAACCACATGGATGCAATTAAAGGGTTATTGCCAAAATAGAAAATCATCTCTTATCCAAAGGTTAGGGGATAACTTACTGATCACTGAGGGTCTGACTGCTGGAACCCCTAGCAAACCCAAGAACAGGCAGCATGCTCAGCCTCCCCTCCATTCACTGTCTATAGGACTGCCCAAAATAGCCAAGAGCAGCGCTCCACTAGTTCTGGCAGTCCCACAGACGATGAGTATGACGCGGCCAGGGGATGGGGACGACTCGGTACCCGGGCCTTTGCCTGGTTTTTGGGATGTCGTGGTGGTCGGCTCCTGGGCCCGTACCCTGGGGTCACTCTTGAAAAAGGGGATTGCAACTTGGATAAAATAAATAAACAGTTTGTGACGCCACCTGTGGTACCTGGTAATGATTACCAGCGCTGCTTCAGACCTCCGGGGGGGTTATGGGATGGCAGCTGAGGTGTTTCTGCTCCCCACAGGTGGAGCGGGCCCCCGGGGCAGTGTGGAATTTGGTGGGAGGTGATGCTGGGACTTGTAGTGCAGGCGGGATGGCGCAGCAGGAGTAACTGACAGAGACAGGGGATTCGCTTCAATACCTTTACTGGTGCGGATGTCAGGTACGGTCCAGGGTACTTAGTAGGATGGGTGCACTTCAGGACTTCTCCCCAGTGACCGGGTATAAGGCCTCCTGGTCCGTGTCTGCCTCTCTGTATGCTCCTGGCCAGCCTGCAACTGGGCCTAGCTTATGTGTCGTGCGGTTCCTTCACCTGTCGCTCGGTAGTAGGACCTTCTGCTGGCAACCACTTTACCTGGTCGTCGGGGTCTTCGTGGTT
>NW_027365721.1:0-96628 GCF_046119375.1 Phyllobates terribilis | reverse complement strand
TAATATCTCCACATTGCACGGTGCAATTATGAAATTTTTAGCTTTTTCCTGTTAATCCTAGCATGATAAAGAAGATTCAAAGAGAGTGAGATGCCAGCTCCTTTCATTCAGTCAGTAGCTTCAAACATTTCTGGTATATGAAAAACATGTTTTTCAATGGCAAAAATCAATGAATATTGTAAATGCACAAACAGTAATATCTCCACATTGCAAGGTGCAATTCTGAAATTTTTTGCTTTTTCCTGCTAATCCTAGCATGATAAAGAAGATTCAAAGAGAGTGAGATGCCAGCTCCTTTCATTCAGTCAGTAGCTTCAAACATTTCTGGTATATGAAAAACATGTTTTTCAATGGCAAAAATCAATGAATATTGTAAATGCACAAACAGTAATATCTCCACATTGCACGGTGCAATTATGAAATTTTTAGCTTTTTCCTGTTAATCCTAGCATGATAAAGAAGATTCAAAGAGAGTGAGATGCCAGCTCCTTTCATTCAGTCAGTAGCTTCAAACATTTCTGGTATATGAAAAACATGTTTTTCAATGGCAAAAATCAATGAATATTGTAAATGCACAAACAGTAATATCTCCACATTGCACGGTGCAATTCTGAAATTTTTTAGCTTTTTCCTGTTAATCCTAGCATGATAAAGAAGATTCAAAGAGAGTGAGATGCCAGCTCCTTTCATTCAGTCAGTAGCTTCAAACATTTCTGGTATATGAAAAACATGTTTTTCAATGGCAAAAATCAATGAATATTGTAAATGCACAAACAGTAATATCTCCACATTGCAAGGTGCAATTCTGAAATTTTTTGCTTTTTCTGCTAATCCTAGCATGATAAAGAAGATTCAAAGAGAGTGAGATGCCAGCTCCTTTCATTCAGTCAGTAGCTTCAAACATTTCTGGTATATGAAAAACATGTTTTTCAATGGCAAAAATCAATGAATATTGTAAATGCACAAACAGTAATATCTCCACATTGCAAGGTGCAATTCTGAAATTTTTTGCTTTTTCCTGCTAATCCTAGCATGATAAAGAAGATTCAAAGAGAGTGAGATGCCAGCTCCTTTCATTCAGTCAGTAGCTTCAAACATTTCTGGTATATGAAAAACATGTTTTTCAATAGCAAAAATCAATGAATATTGTAAATGCACAAACAGTAATATCTCCACATTGCAAGGTGCAATTCTGAAATTTTTTGCTTTTTCCTGTTAATCCTAGCATGATAAAGAAGATTCAAAGAGAGTGAGATGCCAGCTCCTTTCATTCAGTCAGTAGCTTCAAACATTTCTGGTATATGAAAAACATGTTTTTCAATGGCAAAAATCAATGAATATTGTAAATGCACAAACAGTAATATCTCCACATTGCACGGTGCAATTCTGAAATTTTTAGCTTTTTCCTGTTAATCCTAGCATGATAAAGAAGATTCAAAGAGAGTGAGATGCCAGCTCCTTTCATTCAGTCAGTAGCTTCAAACATTTCTGGTATATGAAAAACATGTTTTTCAATGGCAAAAATCAATGAATATTGTAAATGCACAAACAGTAATATCTCCACATTGCACGGTGCAATTCTGAAATTTTTAGCTTTTTCCTGTTAATCCTAGCATGATAAAGAAGATTCAAAGAGAGTGAGATGCCAGCTCCTTTCATTCAGTCAGTAGCTTCAAACATTTCTGGTATATGAAAAACGTTTTTCAATGGCAAAAATCAATGAATATTGTAAATGCACAAACAGTAATATCTCCACATTGCAAGGTGCAATTCTGAAATTTTTTGCTTTTTCCTGCTAATCCTAGCATGATAAAGAAGATTCAAAGAGAGTGAGATGCCAGCTCCTTTCATTCAGTCAGTAGCTTCAAACATTTCTGGTATATGAAAAACATGTTTTTCAATGGCAAAAATCAATGAATATTGTAAATGCACAAACAGTAATATCTCCACATTGCACGGTGCAATTCTGAAATTTTTAGCTTTTTCCTGTTAATCCTAGCATGATAAAGAAGATTCAAAGAGAGTGATATGCCAGCTCCTTTCATTCAGTCAGTAGCTTCAAACATTTCTGGTATATGAAAAACATGTTTTTCAATGGCAAAAATCAATGAATATTGTAAATGCACAAACAGTAATATCTCCACATTGCAAGGTGCAATTCTGAAATTTTTTGCTTTTTCCTGCTAATCCTAGCATGATAAAGAAGATTCAAAGAGAGTGAGATGCCAGCTCCTTTCATTCAGTCAGTAGCTTCAAACATTTCTGGTATATGAAAAACATGTTTTTCAATGGCAAAAATCAATGAATATTGTAAATGCACAAACAGTAATATCTCCACATTGCACGGTGCAATTCTGAAATTTTTAGCTTTTTCCTGTTAATCCTAGCATGATAAAGAAGATTCAAAGAGAGTGAGATGCCAGCTCCTTTCATTCAGTCAGTAGCTTCAAACATTTCTGGTATATGAAAAACATGTTTTTCAATGGCAAAAATCAATGAATATTGTAAATGCACAAACAGTAATATCTCCACATTGCAAGGTGCAATTCTGAAATTCTTTGCTTTTTCCTGTTAATCCTAGCATGATAAAGAAGATTCAAAGAGAGTGAGATGCCAGCTCCTTTCATTCAGTCAGTAGCTTCAAACATTTCTGGTATATGAAAAACATGTTTTTCAATGGCAAAAATCAATGAATATTGTAAATGCACAAACAGTAATATCTCCACATTGCAAGGTGCAATTCTGAAATTTTTTGCTTTTTCCTGCTAATCCTAGCATGATAAAGAAGATTCAAAGAGAGTGAGATGCCAGCTCCTTTCATTCAGTCAGTAGCTTCAAACATTTCTGGTATATGAAAAACATGTTTTTCAATGGCAAAAATCAATGAATATTGTAAATGCACAAACAGTAATATCTCCACATTGCACGGTGCAATTCTGAAATTTTTAGCTTTTTCCTGTTAATCCTTGCATGATAAAGAAGATTCAAAGAGAGTGAGATGCCAGCTCCTTTCATTCAGTCAGTAGCTTCAAACATTTCTGGTATATGAAAAACATGTTTTTCAATGGCAAAAATCAATGAATATTGTAAATGCACAAACAGTAATATCTCCACATTGCAAGGTGCAATTCTGAAATTCTTTGCTTTTTCCTGTTAATCCTAGCATGATAAAGAAGATTCAAAGAGAGTGAGATGCCAGCTCCTTTCATTCAGTCAGTAGCTTCAAACATTTCTGGTATATGAAAAACATGTTTTTCAATGGCAAAAATCAATGAATATTGTAAATGCACAAACAGTAATATCTCCACATTGCAAGGTGCAATTCTGAAATTTTTTGCTTTTTCCTGCTAATCCTAGCATGATAAAGAAGATTCAAAGAGAGTGAGATGCCAGCTCCTTTCATTCAGTCAGTAGCTTCAAACATTTCTGGTATATGAAAAACATGTTTTTCAAAGGCAAAAATCAATGAATATTGTAAATGCACAAACAGTAATATCTCCACATTGCAAGGTGCAATTCTGAAATTTTTTGCTTTTTCCTGCTAATCCTAGCATGATAAAGAAGATTCAAAGAGAGTGAGATGCCAGCTCCTTTCATTCAGTCAGTAGCTTCAAACATTTCTGGTATATGAAAAACATGTTTTTCAATGGCAAAAATCAATGAATATTGTAAATGCACAAACAGTAATATCTCCACATTGCACGGTGCAATTCTGAAATTTTTAGCTTTTTCCTGTTAATCCTAGCATGATAAAGAAGATTCAAAGAGAGTGAGATGCCAGCTCCTTTCATTCAGTCAGTAGCTTCAAACATTTCTGGTATATGAAAAACATGTTTTTCAATGGCAAAAATCAATGAATATTGTAAATGCACAAACAGTAATATCTCCACATTGCAAGGTGCAATTCTGAAATTCTTTGCTTTTTCCTGTTAATCCTAGCATGATAAAGAAGATTCAAAGAGAGTGAGATGCCAGCTCCTTTCATTCAGTCAGTAGCTTCAAACATTTCTGGTATATGAAAAACATGTTTTTCAATGGCAAAAATCAATGAATATTGTAAATGCACAAACAGTAATATCTCCACATTGCAAGGTGCAATTCTGAAATTTTTTGCTTTTTCCTGCTAATCCTAGCATGATAAAGAAGATTCAAAGAGAGTGAGATGCCAGCTCCTTTCATTCAGTCAGTAGCTTCAAACATTTCTGGTATATGAAAAACATGTTTTTCAATGGCAAAAATCAATGAATATTGTAAATGCACAAACAGTAATATCTCCACATTGCACGGTGCAATTCTGAAATTTTTAGCTTTTTCCTGTTAATCCTAGCATGATAAAGATTCAAAGAGAGTGAGATGCCAGCTCCTTTCATTCAGTCAGTAGCTTCAAACATTTCTGGTATATGAAAAACATGTTTTTCAATGGCAAAAATCAATGAATATTGTAAATGCACAAACAGTAATATCTCCACATTGCAAGGTGCAATTCTGAATTTTTTGCTTTTTCCTGCTAATCCTAGCATGATAAAGAAGATTCAAAGAGAGTGAGATGCCAGCTCCTTTCATTCAGTCAGTAGCTTCAAACATTTCTGGTATATGAAAAACATGTTTTTCAATGGCAAAAATCAATGAATATTGTAAATGCACAAACAGTAATATCTCCACATTGCACGGTGCAATTATGAAATTTTTAGCTTTTTCCTGTTAATCCTAGCATGATAAAGAAGATTCAAAGAGAGTGAGATGCCAGCTCCTTTCATTCAGTCAGTAGCTTCAAACATTTCTGGTATATGAAAAACATGTTTTTCAATGGCAAAAATCAATGAATATTGTAAATGCACAAACAGTAATATCTCCACATTGCAAGGTGCAATTCTGAAATTTTTGCTTTTTCCTGCTAATCCTAGCATGATAAAGAAGATTCAAAGAGAGTGAGATGCCAGCTCCTTTCATTCAGTCAGTAGCTTCAAACATTTCTGGTATATGAAAAACATGTTTTTCAATGGCAAAAATCAATGAATATTGTAAATGCACAAACAGTAATATCTCCACATTGCACGGTGCAATTATGAAATTTTTAGCTTTTTCCTGTTAATCCTAGCATGATAAAGAAGATTCAAAGAGAGTGAGATGCCAGCTCCTTTCATTCAGTCAGTAGCTTCAAACATTTCTGGTATATGAAAAACATGTTTTTCAATGGCAAAAATCAATGAATATTGTAAATGCACAAACAGTAATATCTCCACATTGCACGGTGCAATTCTGAAATTTTTAGCTTTTTCCTGTTAATCCTAGCATGATAAAGAAGATTCAAAGAGAGTGAGATGCCAGCTCCTTTCATTCAGTCAGTAGCTTCAAACATTTCTGGTATATGAAAAACATGTTTTTCAATGGCAAAAATCAATGAATATTGTAAATGCACAAACAGTAATATCTCCACATTGCAAGGTGCAATTCTGAAATTTTTTGCTTTTTCCTGCTAATCCTAGCATGATAAAGAAGATTCAAAGAGAGTGAGATGCCAGCTCCTTTCATTCAGTCAGTAGCTTCAAACATTTCTGGTATATGAAAAACATGTTTTTCAATGGCAAAAATCAATGAATATTGTAAATGCACAAACAGTAATATCTCCACATTGCAAGGTGCAATTCTGAAATTTTTTGCTTTTTCCTGCTAATCCTAGCATGATAAAGAAGATTCAAAGAGAGTGAGATGCCAGCTCCTTTCATTCAGTCAGTAGCTTCAAACATTTCTGGTATATGAAAAACATGTTTTTCAATGGCAAAAATCAATGAATATTGTAAATGCACAAACAGTAATATCTCCACATTGCACGGTGCAATTCTGAAATTTTTAGCTTTTTCCTGTTAATCCTAGCATGATAAAGATTCAAGAGAGTGAGATGCCAGCTCCTTTCATTCAGTCAGTAGCTTCAAACATTTCTGGTATATGAAAAACATGTTTTTCAATGGCAAAAATCAATGAATATTGTAAATGCACAAACAGTAATATCTCCACATTGCACGGTGCAATTCTGAAATTTTTAGCTTTTTCCTGTTAATCCTAGCATGATAAAGAAGATTCAAAGAGAGTGAGATGCCAGCTCCTTTCATTCAGTCAGTAGCTTCAAACATTTCTGGTATATGAAAAACATGTTTTTCAATGGCAAAAATCAATGAATATTGTAAATGCACAAACAGTAATATCTCCACATTGCAAGGTGCAATTCTGAAATTCTTTGCTTTTTCCTGTTAATCCTAGCATGATAAAGAAGATTCAAAGAGAGTGAGATGCCAGCTCCTTTCATTCAGTCAGTAGCTTCAAACATTTCTGGTATATGAAAAACATGTTTTTCAATGGCAAAAATCAATGAATATTGTAAATGCACAAACAGTAATATCTCCACATTGCAAGGTGCAATTCTGAAATTTTTTGCTTTTTCCTGCTAATCCTAGCATGATAAAGAAGATTCAAAGAGAGTGAGATGCCAGCTCCTTTCATTCAGTCAGTAGCTTCAAACATTTCTGGTATATGAAAAACATGTTTTTCAATGGCAAAAATCAATGAATATTGTAAATGCACAAACAGTAATATCTCCACATTGCACGGTGCAATTCTGAAATTTTTAGCTTTTTCCTGTTAATCCTAGCATGATAAAGAAGAGATTCAAAGAGTGAGATGCCAGCTCCTTTCATTCAGTCAGTAGCTTCAAACATTTCTGGTATATGAAAAACATGTTTTTCAATGGCAAAAATCAATGAATATTGTAAATGCACAAACAGTAATATCTCCACATTGCACGGTGCAATTCTGAAATTTTTAGCTTTTTCCTGTTAATCCTAGCATGATAAAGAAGATTCAAAGAGAGTGAGATGCCAGCTCCTTTCATTCAGTCAGTAGCTTCAAACATTTCTGGTATATGAAAAACATGTTTTTCAATGGCAAAAATCAATGAATATTGTAAATGCACAAACAGTAATATCTCCACATTGCAAGGTGCAATTCTGAAATTTTTTGCTTTTTCCTGCTAATCCTAGCATGATAAAGAAGATTCAAAGAGAGTGAGATGCCAGCTCCTTTCATTCAGTCAGTAGCTTCAAACATTTCTGGTATATGAAAAACATGTTTTTCAATGGCAAAAATCAATGAATATTGTAAATGCACAAACAGTAATATCTCCACATTGCACGGTGCAATTCTGAAATTTTTAGCTTTTTCCTGTTAATCCTAGCATGATAAAGAAGATTCAAAGAGAGTGAGATGCCAGCTCCTTTCATTCAGTCAGTAGCTTCAAACATTTCTGGTATATGAAAAACATGTTTTTCAATGGCAAAAATCAATGAATATTGTAAATGCACAAACAGTAATATCTCCACATTGCAAGGTGCAATTCTGAAATTCTTTGCTTTTTCCTGTTAATCCTAGCATGATAAAGAAGATTCAAAGAGAGTGAGATGCCAGCTCCTTTCATTCAGTCAGTAGCTTCAAACATTTCTGGTATATGAAAAACATGTTTTTCAATGGCAAAAATCAATGAATATTGTAAATGCACAAACAGTAATATCTCCACATTGCAAGGTGCAATTCTGAAATTTTTTGCTTTTTCCTGCTAATCCTAGCATGATAAAGAAGGTTCAAAGAGAGTGAGATGCCAGCTCCTTTCATTCAGTCAGTAGCTTCAAACATTTCTGGTATATGAAAAACATGTTTTTCAATGGCAAAAATCAATGAATATTGTAAATGCACAAACAGTAATATCTCCACATTGCACGGTGCAATTCTGAAATTTTTAGCTTTTTCCTGTTAATCCTTGCATGATAAAGAAGATTCAAAGAGAGTGAGATGCCAGCTCCTTTCATTCAGTCAGTAGCTTCAAACATTTCTGGTATATGAAAAACATGTTTTTCAATGGCAAAAATCAATGAATATTGTAAATGCACAAACAGTAATATCTCCACATTGCAAGGTGCAATTCTGAAATTCTTTGCTTTTTCCTGTTAATCCTAGCATGATAAAGAAGATTCAAAGAGAGTGAGATGCCAGCTCCTTTCATTCAGTCAGTAGCTTCAAACATTTCTGGTATATGAAAAACATGTTTTTCAATGGCAAAAATCAATGAATATTGTAAATGCACAAACAGTAATATCTCCACATTGCAAGGTGCAATTCTGAAATTTTTTGCTTTTTCCTGCTAATCCTAGCATGATAAAGAAGATTCAAAGAGAGTGAGATGCCAGCTCCTTTCATTCAGTCAGTAGCTTCAAACATTTCTGGTATATGAAAAACATGTTTTTCAAAGGCAAAAATCAATGAATATTGTAAATGCACAAACAGTAATATCTCCACATTGCAAGGTGCAATTCTGAAATTTTTTGCTTTTTCCTGCTAATCCTAGCATGATAAAGAAGATTCAAAGAGAGTGAGATGCCAGCTCCTTTCATTCAGTCAGTAGCTTCAAACATTTCTGGTATATGAAAAACATGTTTTTCAATGGCAAAAATCAATGAATATTGTAAATGCACAAACAGTAATATCTCCACATTGCACGGTGCAATTCTGAAATTTTTAGCTTTTTCCTGTTAATCCTAGCATGATAAAGAAGATTCAAAGAGAGTGAGATGCCAGCTCCTTTCATTCAGTCAGTAGCTTCAAACATTTCTGGTATATGAAAAACATGTTTTTCAATGGCAAAAATCAATGAATATTGTAAATGCACAAACAGTAATATCTCCACATTGCAAGGTGCAATTCTGAAATTCTTTGCTTTTTCCTGTTAATCCTAGCATGATAAAGAAGATTCAAAGAGAGTGAGATGCCAGCTCCTTTCATTCAGTCAGTAGCTTCAAACATTTCTGGTATATGAAAAACATGTTTTTCAATGGCAAAAATCAATGAATATTGTAAATGCACAAACAGTAATATCTCCACATTGCAAGGTGCAATTCTGAAATTTTTTGCTTTTTCCTGCTAATCCTAGCATGATAAAGAAGATTCAAAGAGAGTGAGATGCCAGCTCCTTTCATTCAGTCAGTAGCTTCAAACATTTCTGGTATATGAAAAACGTTTTTCAATGGCAAAAATCAATGAATATTGTAAATGCACAAACAGTAATATCTCCACATTGCACGGTGCAATTCTGAAATTTTTAGCTTTTTCCTGTTAATCCTAGCATGATAAAGATTCAAAGAGAGTGAGATGCCAGCTCCTTTCATTCAGTCAGTAGCTTCAAACATTTCTGGTATATGAAAAACATGTTTTTCAATGGCAAAAATCAATGAATATTGTAAATGCACAAACAGTAATATCTCCACATTGCAAGGTGCAATTCTGAAATTTTTTGCTTTTTCCTGCTAATCCTAGCATGATAAAGAAGATTCAAAGAGAGTGAGATGCCAGCTCCTTTCATTCAGTCAGTAGCTTCAAACATTTCTGGTATATGAAAAACATGTTTTTCAATGGCAAAAATCAATGAATATTGTAAATGCACAAACAGTAATATCTCCACATTGCACGGTGCAATTATGAAATTTTTAGCTTTTTCCTGTTAATCCTAGCATGATAAAGAAGATTCAAAGAGAGTGAGATGCCAGCTCCTTTCATTCAGTCAGTAGCTTCAAACATTTCTGGTATATGAAAAACATGTTTTTCAATGGCAAAAATCAATGAATATTGTAAATGCACAAACAGTAATATCTCCACATTGCAAGGTGCAATTCTGAAATTTTTTGCTTTTTCCTGCTAATCCTAGCATGATAAAGAAGATTCAAAGAGAGTGAGATGCCAGCTCCTTTCATTCAGTCAGTAGCTTCAAACATTTCTGGTATATGAAAAACATGTTTTTCAATGGCAAAAATCAATGAATATTGTAAATGCACAAACAGTAATATCTCCACATTGCACGGTGCAATTATGAAATTTTTAGCTTTTTCCTGTTAATCCTAGCATGATAAAGAAGATTCAAAGAGAGTGAGATGCCAGCTCCTTTCATTCAGTCAGTAGCTTCAAACATTTCTGGTATATGAAAAACATGTTTTTCAATGGCAAAAATCAATGAATATTGTAAATGCACAAACAGTAATATCTCCACATTGCACGGTGCAATTCTGAAATTTTTAGCTTTTTCCTGTTAATCCTAGCATGATAAAGAAGATTCAAAGAGAGTGAGATGCCAGCTCCTTTCATTCAGTCAGTAGCTTCAAACATTTCTGGTATATGAAAAACATGTTTTTCAATGGCAAAAATCAATGAATATTGTAAATGCACAAACAGTAATATCTCCACATTGCAAGGTGCAATTCTGAAATTTTTGCTTTTTCCTGCTAATCCTAGCATGATAAAGAAGATTCAAAGAGAGTGAGATGCCAGCTCCTTTCATTCAGTCAGTAGCTTCAAACATTTCTGGTATATGAAAAACATGTTTTTCAATGGCAAAAATCAATGAATATTGTAAATGCACAAACAGTAATATCTCCACATTGCAAGGTGCAATTCTGAAATTTTTTGCTTTTTCCTGCTAATCCTAGCATGATAAAGAAGATTCAAAGAGAGTGAGATGCCAGCTCCTTTCATTCAGTCAGTAGCTTCAAACATTTCTGGTATATGAAAAACATGTTTTTCAATAGCAAAAATCAATGAATATTGTAAATGCACAAACAGTAATATCTCCACATTGCAAGGTGCAATTCTGAAATTTTTTGCTTTTTCCTGTTAATCCTAGCATGATAAAGAAGATTCAAAGAGAGTGAGATGCCAGCTCCTTTCATTCAGTCAGTAGCTTCAAACATTTCTGGTATATGAAAAACATGTTTTTCAATGGCAAAAATCAATGAATATTGTAAATGCACAAACAGTAATATCTCCACATTGCACGGTGCAATTCTGAAATTTTTAGCTTTTTCCTGTTAATCCTAGCATGATAAAGAAGATTCAAAGAGAGTGAGATGCCAGCTCCTTTCATTCAGTCAGTAGCTTCAAACATTTCTGGTATATGAAAAACATGTTTTTCAATGGCAAAAATCAATGAATATTGTAAATGCACAAACAGTAATATCTCCACATTGCACGGTGCAATTCTGAAATTTTTAGCTTTTTCCTGTTAATCCTAGCATGATAAAGAAGATTCAAAGAGAGTGAGATGCCAGCTCCTTTCATTCAGTCAGTAGCTTCAAACATTTCTGGTATATGAAAAACGTTTTTCAATGGCAAAAATCAATGAATATTGTAAATGCACAAACAGTAATATCTCCACATTGCAAGGTGCAATTCTGAAATTTTTTGCTTTTTCCTGCTAATCCTAGCATGATAAAGAAGATTCAAAGAGAGTGAGATGCCAGCTCCTTTCATTCAGTCAGTAGCTTCAAACATTTCTGGTATATGAAAAACATGTTTTTCAATGGCAAAAATCAATGAATATTGTAAATGCACAAACAGTAATATCTCCACATTGCACGGTGCAATTCTGAAATTTTTAGCTTTTTCCTGTTAATCCTAGCATGATAAAGAAGATTCAAAGAGAGTGATATGCCAGCTCCTTTCATTCAGTCAGTAGCTTCAAACATTTCTGGTATATGAAAAACATGTTTTTCAATGGCAAAAATCAATGAATATTGTAAATGCACAAACAGTAATATCTCCACATTGCAAGGTGCAATTCTGAAATTTTTTGCTTTTTCCTGCTAATCCTAGCATGATAAAGAAGATTCAAAGAGAGTGAGATGCCAGCTCCTTTCATTCAGTCAGTAGCTTCAAACATTTCTGGTATATGAAAAACATGTTTTTCAATGGCAAAAATCAATGAATATTGTAAATGCACAAACAGTAATATCTCCACATTGCACGGTGCAATTCTGAAATTTTTAGCTTTTTCCTGTTAATCCTAGCATGATAAAGAAGATTCAAAGAGAGTGAGATGCCAGCTCCTTTCATTCAGTCAGTAGCTTCAAACATTTCTGGTATATGAAAAACATGTTTTTCAATGGCAAAAATCAATGAATATTGTAAATGCACAAACAGTAATATCTCCACATTGCAAGGTGCAATTCTGAAATTCTTTGCTTTTTCCTGTTAATCCTAGCATGATAAAGAAGATTCAAAGAGAGTGAGATGCCAGCTCCTTTCATTCAGTCAGTAGCTTCAAACATTTCTGGTATATGAAAAACATGTTTTTCAATGGCAAAAATCAATGAATATTGTAAATGCACAAACAGTAATATCTCCACATTGCAAGGTGCAATTCTGAAATTTTTTGCTTTTTCCTGCTAATCCTAGCATGATAAAGAAGATTCAAAGAGAGTGAGATGCCAGCTCCTTTCATTCAGTCAGTAGCTTCAAACATTTCTGGTATATGAAAAACATGTTTTTCAATGGCAAAAATCAATGAATATTGTAAATGCACAAACAGTAATATCTCCACATTGCACGGTGCAATTCTGAAATTTTTAGCTTTTTCCTGTTAATCCTTGCATGATAAAGAAGATTCAAAGAGAGTGAGATGCCAGCTCCTTTCATTCAGTCAGTAGCTTCAAACATTTCTGGTATATGAAAAACATGTTTTTCAATGGCAAAAATCAATGAATATTGTAAATGCACAAACAGTAATATCTCCACATTGCAAGGTGCAATTCTGAAATTCTTTGCTTTTTCCTGTTAATCCTAGCATGATAAAGAAGATTCAAAGAGAGTGAGATGCCAGCTCCTTTCATTCAGTCAGTAGCTTCAAACATTTCTGGTATATGAAAAACATGTTTTTCAATGGCAAAAATCAATGAATATTGTAAATGCACAAACAGTAATATCTCCACATTGCAAGGTGCAATTCTGAAATTTTTTGCTTTTTCCTGCTAATGCTAGCATGATAAAGAAGATTCAAAGAGAGTGAGATGCCAGCTCCTTTCATTCAGTCAGTAGCTTCAAACATTTCTGGTATATGAAAAACATGTTTTTCAAAGGCAAAAATCAATGAATATTGTAAATGCACAAACAGTAATATCTCCACATTGCAAGGTGCAATTCTGAAATTTTTTGCTTTTTCCTGCTAATCCTAGCATGATAAAGAAGATTCAAAGAGAGTGAGATGCCAGCTCCTTTCATTCAGTCAGTAGCTTCAAACATTTCTGGTATATGAAAAACATGTTTTTCAATGGCAAAAATCAATGAATATTGTAAATGCACAAACAGTAATATCTCCACATTGCACGGTGCAATTCTGAAATTTTTAGCTTTTTCCTGTTAATCCTAGCATGATAAAGAAGATTCAAAGAGAGTGAGATGCCAGCTCCTTTCATTCAGTCAGTAGCTTCAAACATTTCTGGTATATGAAAAAACATGTTTTTCAATGGCAAAAATCAATGAATATTGTAAATGCACAAACAGTAATATCTCCACATTGCAAGGTGCAATTCTGAAATTCTTTGCTTTTTCCTGTTAATCCTAGCATGATAAAGAAGATTCAAAGAGAGTGAGATGCCAGCTCCTTTCATTCAGTCAGTAGCTTCAAACATTTCTGGTATATGAAAAACATGTTTTTCAATGGCAAAAATCAATGAATATTGTAAATGCACAAACAGTAATATCTCCACATTGCAAGGTGCAATTCTGAAATTTTTTGCTTTTTCCTGCTAATCCTAGCATGATAAAGAAGATTCAAAGAGAGTGAGATGCCAGCTCCTTTCATTCAGTCAGTAGCTTCAAACATTTCTGGTATATGAAAAACATGTTTTTCAATGGCAAAAATCAATGAATATTGTAAATGCACAAACAGTAATATCTCCACATTGCACGGTGCAATTCTGAAATTTTTAGCTTTTTCCTGTTAATCCTAGCATGATAAAGATTCAAAGAGAGTGAGATGCCAGCTCCTTTCATTCAGTCAGTAGCTTCAAACATTTCTGGTATATGAAAAACATGTTTTTCAATGGCAAAAATCAATGAATATTGTAAATGCACAAACAGTAATATCTCCACATTGCAAGGTGCAATTCTGAATTTTTTGCTTTTTCCTGCTAATCCTAGCATGATAAAGAAGATTCAAAGAGAGTGAGATGCCAGCTCCTTTCATTCAGTCAGTAGCTTCAAACATTTCTGGTATATGAAAAACATGTTTTTCAATGGCAAAAATCAATGAATATTGTAAATGCACAAACAGTAATATCTCCACATTGCACGGTGCAATTATGAAATTTTTAGCTTTTTCCTGTTAATCCTAGCATGATAAAGAAGATTCAAAGAGAGTGAGATGCCAGCTCCTTTCATTCAGTCAGTAGCTTCAAACATTTCTGGTATATGAAAAACATGTTTTTCAATGGCAAAAATCAATGAATATTGTAAATGCACAAACAGTAATATCTCCACATTGCAAGGTGCAATTCTGAAATTTTTTGCTTTTTCCTGCTAATCCTAGCATGATAAAGAAGATTCAAAGAGAGTGAGATGCCAGCTCCTTTCATTCAGTCAGTAGCTTCAAACATTTCTGGTATATGAAAAACATGTTTTTCAATGGCAAAAATCAATGAATATTGTAAATGCACAAACAGTAATATCTCCACATTGCACGGTGCAATTATGAAATTTTTAGCTTTTTCCTGTTAATCCTAGCATGATAAAGAAGATTCAAAGAGAGTGAGATGCCAGCTCCTTTCATTCAGTCAGTAGCTTCAAACATTTCTGGTATATGAAAAACATGTTTTTCAATGGCAAAAATCAATGAATATTGTAAATGCACAAACAGTAATATCTCCACATTGCACGGTGCAATTCTGAAATTTTTAGCTTTTTCCTGTTAATCCTAGCATGATAAAGAAGATTCAAAGAGAGTGAGATGCCAGCTCCTTTCATTCAGTCAGTAGCTTCAAACATTTCTGGTATATGAAAAACATGTTTTTCAATGGCAAAAATCAATGAATATTGTAAATGCACAAACAGTAATATCTCCACATTGCAAGGTGCAATTCTGAAATTTTTTGCTTTTTCCTGCTAATCCTAGCATGATAAAGAAGATTCAAAGAGAGTGAGATGCCAGCTCCTTTCATTCAGTCAGTAGCTTCAAACATTTCTGGTATATGAAAAACATGTTTTTCAATGGCAAAAATCAATGAATATTGTAAATGCACAAACAGTAATATCTCCACATTGCAAGGTGCAATTCTGAAATTTTTTGCTTTTTCCTGCTAATCCTAGCATGATAAAGAAGATTCAAAGAGAGTGAGATGCCAGCTCCTTTCATTCAGTCAGTAGCTTCAAACATTTCTGGTATATGAAAAACATGTTTTTCAATAGCAAAAATCAATGAATATTGTAAATGCACAAACAGTAATATCTCCACATTGCAAGGTGCAATTCTGAAATTTTTTGCTTTTTCCTGTTAATCCTAGCATGATAAAGAAGATTCAAAGAGAGTGAGATGCCAGCTCCTTTCATTCAGTCAGTAGCTTCAAACATTTCTGGTATATGAAAAACATGTTTTTCAATGGCAAAAATCAATGAATATTGTAAATGCACAAACAGTAATATCTCCACATTGCACGGTGCAATTCTGAAATTTTTAGCTTTTTCCTGTTAATCCTAGCATGATAAAGAAGATTCAAAGAGAGTGAGATGCCAGCTCCTTTCATTCAGTCAGTAGCTTCAAACATTTCTGGTATATGAAAAACATGTTTTTCAATGGCAAAAATCAATGAATATTGTAAATGCACAAACAGTAATATCTCCACATTGCAAGGTGCAATTCTGAAATTTTTTGCTTTTTCCTGCTAATCCTAGCATGATAAAGAAGATTCAAAGAGAGTGAGATGCCAGCTCCTTTCATTCAGTCAGTAGCTTCAAACATTTCTGGTATATGAAAAACGTTTTTCAATGGCAAAAATCAATGAATATTGTAAATGCACAAACAGTAATATCTCCACATTGCACGGTGCAATTCTGAAATTTTTAGCTTTTTCCTGTTAATCCTAGCATGATAAAGAAGATTCAAAGAGAGTGAGATGCCAGCTCCTTTCATTCAGTCAGTAGCTTCAAACATTTCTGGTATATGAAAAACATGTTTTTCAATGGCAAAAATCAATGAATATTGTAAATGCACAAACAGTAATATCTCAACATTGCACGGTGCAATTCTGAAATTTTTAGCTTTTTCCTGTTAATCCTAGCATGATAAAGAAGATTCAAAGAGAGTGAGATGCCAGCTCCTTTCATTCAGTCAGTAGCTTCAAACATTTCTGGTATATGAAAAACGTTTTTCAATGGCAAAAATCAATGAATATTGTAAATGCACAAACAGTAATATCTCCACATTGCAAGGTGCAATTCTGAAATTTTTTGCTTTTTCCTGTTAATCCTAGCATGATAAAGAAGATTCAAAGAGAGTGAGATGCCAGCTCCTTTCATTCAGTCAGTAGCTTCAAACATTTCTGGTATATGAAAAACATGTTTTTCAATGGCAAAAATCAATGAATATTGTAAATGCACAAACAGTAATATCTCCACATTGCAAGGTGCAATTCTGAAATTTTTTGCTTTTTCCTGCTAATCCTAGCATGATAAAGAAGATTCAAAGAGAGTGAGATGCCAGCTCCTTTCATTCAGTCAGTAGCTTCAAACATTTCTGGTATATGAAAAACATGTTTTTCAATGGCAAAAATCAATGAATATTGTAAATGCACAAACAGTAATATCTCCACATTGCACGGTGCAATTCTGAAATTTTTAGCTTTTTCCTGTTAATCCTAGCATGATAAAGAAGATTCAAAGAGAGTGAGATGCCAGCTCCTTTCATTCAGTCAGTAGCTTCAAACATTTCTGGTATATGAAAAACATGTTTTTCAATGGCAAAAATCAATGAATATTGTAAATGCACAAACAGTAATATCTCCACATTGCAAGGTGCAATTCTGAAATTTTTTGCTTTTTCCTGCTAATCCTAGCATGATAAAGAAGATTCAAAGAGAGTGAGATGCCAGCTCCTTTCATTCAGTCAGTAGCTTCAAACATTTCTGGTATATGAAAAACATGTTTTTCAATGGCAAAAATCAATGAATATTGTAAATGCACAAACAGTAATATCTCCACATTGCAAGGTGCAATTCTGAAATTTTTTGCTTTTTCCTGCTAATCCTAGCATGATAAAGAAGATTCAAAGAGAGTGAGATGCCAGCTCCTTTCATTCAGTCAGTAGCTTCAAACATTTCTGGTATATGAAAAACATGTTTTTCAATGGCAAAAATCAATGAATATTGTAAATGCACAAACAGTAATATCTCAACATTGCACGGTGCAATTCTGAAATTTTTAGCTTTTTCCTGTTAATCCTAGCATGATAAAGAAGATTCAAAGAGAGTGAGATGCCAGCTCCTTTCATTCAGTCAGTAGCTTCAAACATTTCTGGTATATGAAAAACATGTTTTTCAATGGCAAAAATCAATGAATATTGTAAATGCACAAACAGTAATATCTCCACATTGCAAGGTGCAATTCTGAAATTTTTTGCTTTTTCCTGCTAATCCTAGCATGATAAAGAAGATTCAAAGAGAGTGAGATGCCAGCTCCTTTCACTCAGTCAGTAGCTTCAAACATTTCTGGTATATGAAAAACATGTTTTTCAATGGCAAAAATCAATGAATATTGTAAATGCACAAACAGTAATATCTCCACATTGCACGGTGCAATTCTGAAATTTTTAGCTTTTTCCTGTTAATCCTAGCATGATAAAGAAGATTCAAAGAGAGTGAGATGCCAGCTCCTTTCATTCAGTCAGTAGCTTCAAACATTTCTGGTATATGAAAAACATGTTTTTCAATGGCAAAAATCAATGAATATTGTAAATGCACAAACAGTAATATCTCCACATTGCAAGGTGCAATTCTGAAATTTTTTGCTTTTTCCTGCTAATCCTAGCATGATAAAGAAGATTCAAAGAGAGTGAGATGCCAGCTCCTTTCATTCAGTCAGTAGCTTCAAACATTTCTGGTATATGAAAAACATGTTTTTCAATGGCAAAAATCAATGAATATTGTAAATGCACAAACAGTAATATCTCCACATTGCATGGTGCAATTCTGAAATTTTTAGCTTTTTCCTGTTAATCCTAGCATGATAAAGAAGATTCAAAGAGAGTGAGATGCCAGCTCCTTTCATTCAGTCAGTAGCTTCAAACATTTCTGGTATATGAAAAACATGTTTTTCAATGGCAAAAATCAATGAATATTGTAAATGCACAAACAGTAATATCTCCACATTGCAAGGTGCAATTCTGAAATTCATTGCTTTTTCCTGTTAATCCTAGCATGATAAAGAAGATTCAAAGAGAGTGAGATGCCAGCTCCTTTCATTCAGTCAGTAGCTTCAAACATTTCTGGTATATGAAAAACATGTTTTTCAATGGCAAAAATCAATGAATATTGTAAATGCACAAACAGTAATATCTCCACATTGCACGGTGCAATTCTGAAATTTTTAGCTTTTTCCTGTTAATCCTAGCATGATAAAGATTCAAAGAGAGTGAGATGCCAGCTCCTTTCATTCAGTCAGTAGCTTCAAACATTTCTGGTATATGAAAAACATGTTTTTCAATGGCAAAAATCAATGAATATTGTAAATGCACAAACAGTAATATCTCCACATTGCAAGGTGCAATTCTGAAATTCTTTGCTTTTTCCTGTTAATCCTAGCATGATAAAGAAGATTCAAAGAGAGTGAGATGCCAGCTCCTTTCATTCAGTCAGTAGCTTCAAACATTTCTGGTATATGAAAAACATGTTTTTCAATGGCAAAAATCAATGAATATTGTAAATGCACAAACAGTAATATCTCCACATTGCAAGGTGCAATTCTGAAATTTTTTGCTTTTTCCTGCTAATCCTAGCATGATAAAGAAGATTCAAAGAGAGTGAGATGCCAGCTCCTTTCATTCAGTCAGTAGCTTCAAACATTTCTGGTATATGAAAAACATGTTTTTCAATGGCAAAAATCAATGAATATTGTAAATGCACAAACAGTAATATCTCCACATTGCACGGTGCAATTCTGAAATTTTTAGCTTTTTCCTGTTAATCCTAGCATGATAAAGAAGATTCAAAGAGAGTGAGATGCCAGCTCCTTTCATTCAGTCAGTAGCTTCAAACATTTCTGGTATATGAAAAACATGTTTTTCAATGGCAAAAATCAATGAATATTGTAAATGCACAAACAGTAATATCTCCACATTGCAAGGTGCAATTCTGAAATTTTTTGCTTTTTCCTGCTAATCCTAGCATGATAAAGAAGATTCAAAGAGAGTGAGATGCCAGCTCCTTTCATTCAGTCAGTAGCTTCAAACATTTCTGGTATATGAAAAACATGTTTTTCAATGGCAAAAATCAATGAATATTGTAAATGCACAAACAGTAATATCTCCACATTGCACGGTGCAATTCTGAAATTTTTAGCTTTTTCCTGTTAATCCTAGCATGATAAAGAAGATTCAAAGAGAGTGAGATGCCAGCTCCTTTCATTCAGTCAGTAGCTTCAAACATTTCTGGTATATGAAAAACATGTTTTTCAATGGCAAAAATCAATGAATATTGTAAATGCACAAACAGTAATATCTCCACATTGCAAGGTGCAATTCTGAAATTCTTTGCTTTTTCCTGTTAATTCTAGCATGATAAAGAAGATTCAAAGAGAGTGAGATGCCAGCTCCTTTCATTCAGTCAGTAGCTTCAAACATTTCTGGTATATGAAAAACATGTTTTTCAATGGCAAAAATCAATGAATATTGTAAATGCACAGTAATATCTCCACATTGCAAGGTGCAATTCTGAAATTTTTTGCTTTTTCCTGCTAATCCTAGCATGATAAAGAAGATTCAAAGAGAGTGAGATGCCAGCTCCTTTCATTCAGTCAGTAGCTTCAAACATTTCTGGTATATGAAAAACATGTTTTTCAATGGCAAAAATCAATGAATATTGTAAATGCACAAACAGTAATATCTCCACATTGCACGGTGCAATTCTGAAATTTTTAGCTTTTTCCTGTTAATCCTTGCATGATAAAGAAGATTCAAAGAGAGTGAGATGCCAGCTCCTTTCATTCAGTCAGTAGCTTCAAACATTTCTGGTATATGAAAAACATGTTTTTCAATGGCAAAAATCAATGAATATTGTAAATGCACAAACAGTAATATCTCCACATTGCAAGGTGCAATTCTGAAATTCTTTGCTTTTTCCTGTTAATCCTAGCATGATAAAGAAGATTCAAAGAGAGTGAGATGCCAGCTCCTTTCATTCAGTCAGTAGCTTCAAACATTTCTGGTATATGAAAAACATGTTTTTCAATGGCAAAAATCAATGAATATTGTAAATGCACAAACAGTAATATCTCCACATTGCAAGGTGCAATTCTGAAATTTTTTGCTTTTTCCTGCTAATCCTAGCATGATAAAGAAGATTCAAAGAGAGTGAGATGCCAGCTCCTTTCATTCAGTCAGTAGCTTCAAACATTTCTGGTATATGAAAAACATGTTTTTCAATGGCAAAAATCAATGAATATTGTAAATGCACAAACAGTAATATCTCCACATTGCAAGGTGCAATTCTGAAATTTTTTGCTTTTTCCTGCTAATCCTAGCATGATAAAGAAGATTCAAAGAGAGTGAGATGCCAGCTCCTTTCATTCAGTCAGTAGCTTCAAACATTTCTGGTATATGAAAAACATGTTTTTCAATGGCAAAAATCAATGAATATTGTAAATGCACAAACAGTAATATCTCCACATTGCACGGTGCAATTCTGAAATTTTTAGCTTTTTCCTGTTAATCCTAGCATGATAAAGAAGATTCAAAGAGAGTGAGATGCCAGCTCCTTTCATTCAGTCAGTAGCTTCAAACATTTCTGGTATATGAAAAACATGTTTTTCAATGGCAAAAATCAATGAATATTGTAAATGCACAAACAGTAATATCTCCACATTGCAAGGTGCAATTCTGAAATTCTTTGCTTTTTCCTGTTAATCCTAGCATGATAAAGAAGATTCAAAGAGAGTGAGATGCCAGCTCCTTTCATTCAGTCAGTAGCTTCAAACATTTCTGGTATATGAAAAACATGTTTTTCAATGGCAAAAATCAATGAATATTGTAAATGCACAAACAGTAATATCTCCACATTGCAAGGTGCAATTCTGAAATTTTTTGCTTTTTCCTGCTAATCCTAGCATGATAAAGAAGATTCAAAGAGAGTGAGATGCCAGCTCCTTTCATTCAGTCAGTAGCTTCAAACATTTCTGGTATATGAAAAACATGTTTTTCAATGGCAAAAATCAATGAATATTGTAAATGCACAAACAGTAATATCTCCACATTGCATGGTGCAATTCTGAAATTTTTAGCTTTTTCCTGTTAATCCTAGCATGATAAAGAAGATTCAAAGAGAGTGAGATGCCAGCTCCTTTCATTCAGTCAGTAGCTTCAAACATTTCTGGTATATGAAAAACATGTTTTTCAATGGCAAAAATCAATGAATATTGTAAATGCACAAACAGTAATATCTCCACATTGCAAGGTGCAATTCTGAAATTCTTTGCTTTTTCCTGTTAATCCTAGCATGATAAAGAAGATTCAAAGAGAGTGAGATGCCAGCTCCTTTCATTCTGTCAGTAGCTTCAAACATTTCTGGTATATGAAAAACATGTTTTTCAATGGCAAAAATCAATGAATATTGTAAATGCACAAACAGTAATATCTCCACATTGCAAGGTGCAATTCTGAAATTTTTTGCTTTTTCCTGCTAATCCTAGCATGATAAAGAAGATTCAAAGAGAGTGAGATGCCAGCTCCTTTCATTCAGTCAGTAGCTTCAAACATTTCTGGTATATGAAAAACATGTTTTTCAATGGCAAAAATCAATGAATATTGTAAATGCACAAACAGTAATATCTCCACATTGCACGGTGCAATTCTGAAATTTTTAGCTTTTTCCTGTTAATCCTAGCATGATAAAGATTCAAAGAGAGTGAGATGCCAGCTCCTTTCATTCAGTCAGTAGCTTCAAACATTTCTGGTATATGAAAAACATGTTTTTCAATGGCAAAAATCAATGAATATTGTAAATGCACAAACAGTAATATCTCCACATTGCAAGGTGCAATTCTGAAATTCTTTGCTTTTTCCTGTTAATCCTAGCATGATAAAGAAGATTCAAAGAGAGTGAGATGCCAGCTCCTTTCATTCAGTCAGTAGCTTCAAACATTTCTGGTATATGAAAAACATGTTTTTCAATGGCAAAAATCAATGAATATTGTAAATGCACAAACAGTAATATCTCCACATTGCAAGGTGCAATTCTGAAATTTTTTGCTTTTTCCTGCTAATCCTAGCATGATAAAGAAGATTCAAAGAGAGTGAGATGCCAGCTCCTTTCATTCAGTCAGTAGCTTCAAACATTTCTGGTATATGAAAAACATGTTTTTCAATGGCAAAAATCAATGAATATTGTAAATGCACAAACAGTAATATCTCCACATTGCAAGGTGCAATTCTGAAATTCTTTGCTTTTTCCTGTTAATCCTAGCATGATAAAGAAGATTCAAAGAGAGTGAGATGCCAGCTCCTTTCATTCAGTCAGTAGCTTCAAACATTTCTGGTATATGAAAAACATGTTTTTCAATGGCAAAAATCAATGAATATTGTAAATGCACAAACAGTAATATCTCCACATTGCAAGGTGCAATTCTGAAATTTTTTGCTTTTTCCTGCTAATCCTAGCATGATAAAGAAGATTCAAAGAGAGTGAGATGCCAGCTCCTTTCATTCAGTCAGTAGCTTCAAACATTTCTGGTATATGAAAAACATGTTTTTCAATGGCAAAAATCAATGAATATTGTAAATGCACAAACAGTAATATCTCCACATTGCAAGGTGCAATTCTGAAATTTTTTGCTTTTTCCTGCTAATCCTAGCATGATAAAGAAGATTCAAAGAGAGTGAGATGCCAGCTCCTTTCATTCAGTCAGTAGCTTCAAACATTTCTGGTATATGAAAAACATGTTTTTCAATGGCAAAAATCAATGAATATTGTAAATGCACAAACAGTAATATCTCCACATTGCACGGTGCAATTCTGAAATTTTTAGCTTTTTCCTGTTAATCCTAGCATGATAAAGAAGATTCAAAGAGAGTGAGATGCCAGCTCCTTTCATTCAGTCAGTAGCTTCAAACATTTCTGGTATATGAAAAACATGTTTTTCAATGGCAAAAATCAATGAATATTGTAAATGCACAAACAGTAATATCTCCACATTGCAAGGTGCAATTCTGAAATTCTTTGCTTTTTCCTGTTAATCCTAGCATGATAAAGAAGATTCAAAGAGAGTGAGATGCCAGCTCCTTTCATTCAGTCAGTAGCTTCAAACATTTCTGGTATATGAAAAACATGTTTTTCAATGGCAAAAATCAATGAATATTGTAAATGCACAAACAGTAATATCTCCACATTGCACGGTGCAATTCTGAAATTTTTAGCTTTTTCCTGTTAATCCTAGCATGATAAAGAAGATTCAAAGAGAGTGAGATGCCAGCTCCTTTCATTCAGTCAGTAGCTTCAAACATTTCTGGTATATGAAAAACATGTTTTTCAATGGCAAAAATCAATGAATATTGTAAATGCACAAACAGTAATATCTCCACATTGCAAGGTGCAATTCTGAAATTCTTTGCTTTTTCCTGTTAATCCTAGCATGATAAAGAAGATTCAAAGAGAGTGAGATGCCAGCTCCTTTCATTCAGTCAGTAGCTTCAAACATTTCTGGTATATGAAAAACATGTTTTTCAATGGCAAAAATCAATGAATATTGTAAATGCACAAACAGTAATATCTCCACATTGCAAGGTGCAATTCTGAAATTTTTTGCTTTTTCCTGCTAATCCTAGCATGATAAAGAAGATTCAAAGAGAGTGAGATGCCAGCTCCTTTCATTCAGTCAGTAGCTTCAAACATTTCTGGTATATGAAAAACATGTTTTTCAATGGCAAAAATCAATGAATATTGTAAATGCACAAACAGTAATATCTCCACATTGCACGGTGCAATTCTGAAATTTTTAGCTTTTTCCTGTTAATCCTAGCATGATAAAGATTCAAAGAGAGTGAGATGCCAGCTCCTTTCATTCAGTCAGTAGCTTCAAACATTTCTGGTATATGAAAAACATGTTTTTCAATGGCAAAAATCAATGAATATTGTAAATGCACAAACAGTAATATCTCCACATTGCAAGGTGCAATTCTGAAATTTTTTGCTTTTTCCTGCTAATCCTAGCATGATAAAGAAGATTCAAAGAGAGTGAGATGCCAGCTCCTTTCAGTCAGTAGCTTCAAACATTTCTGGTATATGAAAAACATGTTTTTCAATGGCAAAAATCAATGAATATTGTAAATGCACAAACAGTAATATCTCCACATTGCACGGTGCAATTATGAAATTTTTAGCTTTTTCCTGTTAATCCTAGCATGATAAAGAAGATTCAAAGAGAGTGAGATGCCAGCTCCTTTCATTCAGTCAGTAGCTTCAAACATTTCTGGTATATGAAAAACATGTTTTTCAATGGCAAAAATCAATGAATATTGTAAATGCACAAACAGTAATATCTCCACATTGCAAGGTGCAATTCTGAAATTTTTTGCTTTTTCCTGCTAATCCTAGCATGATAAAGAAGATTCAAAGAGAGTGAGATGCCAGCTCCTTTCATTCAGTCAGTAGCTTCAAACATTTCTGGTATATGAAAAACATGTTTTTCAATGGCAAAAATCAATGAATATTGTAAATGCACAAACAGTAATATCTCCACATTGCACGGTGCAATTATGAAATTTTTAGCTTTTTCCTGTTAATCCTAGCATGATAAAGAAGATTCAAAGAGAGTGAGATGCCAGCTCCTTTCATTCAGTCAGTAGCTTCAAACATTTCTGGTATATGAAAAACATGTTTTTCAATGGCAAAAATCAATGAATATTGTAAATGCACAAACAGTAATATCTCCACATTGCACGGTGCAATTCTGAAATTTTTAGCTTTTTCCTGTTAATCCTAGCATGATAAAGAAGATTCAAAGAGAGTGAGATGCCAGCTCCTTTCATTCAGTCAGTAGCTTCAAACATTTCTGGTATATGAAAAACATGTTTTTCAATGGCAAAAATCAATGAATATTGTAAATGCACAAACAGTAATATCTCCACATTGCAAGGTGCAATTCTGAAATTTTTTGCTTTTTCCTGTTAATCCTAGCATGATAAAGAAGATTCAAAGAGAGTGAGATGCCAGCTCCTTTCATTCAGTCAGTAGCTTCAAACATTTCTGGTATATGAAAAACATGTTTTTCAATGGCAAAAATCAATGAATATTGTAAATGCACAAACAGTAATATCTCCACATTGCAAGGTGCAATTCTGAAATTTTTTGCTTTTTCCTGCTAATCCTAGCATGATAAAGAAGATTCAAAGAGAGTGAGATGCCAGCTCCTTTCATTCAGTCAGTAGCTTCAAACATTTCTGGTATATGAAAAACATGTTTTTCAATGGCAAAAATCAATGAATATTGTAAATGCACAAACAGTAATATCTCCACATTGCACGGTGCAATTCTGAAATTTTTAGCTTTTTCCTGTTAATCCTAGCATGATAAAGAAGATTCAAAGAGAGTGAGATGCCAGCTCCTTTCATTCAGTCAGTAGCTTCAAACATTTCTGGTATATGAAAAACATGTTTTTCAATGGCAAAAATCAATGAATATTGTAAATGCACAAACAGTAATATCTCCACATTGCAAGGTGCAATTCTGAAATTTTTTGCTTTTTCCTGCTAATCCTAGCATGATAAAGAAGATTCAAAGAGAGTGAGATGCCAGCTCCTTTCATTCAGTCAGTAGCTTCAAACATTTCTGGTATATGAAAAACATGTTTTTCAATGGCAAAAATCAATGAATATTGTAAATGCACAAACTAATATCTCCACATTGCACGGTGCAATGCTGAAATTTTTAGCTTTTTCCTGTTAATCCTAGCATGATAAAGAAGATTCAAAGAGAGTGAGATGCCAGCTCCTTTCATTCAGTCAGTAGCTTCAAACATTTCTGGTATATGAAAAACATGTTTTTCAATGGCAAAAATCAATGAATATTGTAAATGCACAAACAGTAATATCTCCACATTGCAAGGTGCAATTCTGAAATTTTTTGCTTTTTCCTGTTAATCCTAGCATGATAAAGAAGATTCAAAGAGAGTGAGATGCCAGCTCCTTTCATTGTCAGTAGCTTCAAACATTTCTGGTATATGAAAAACATGTTTTTCAATGGCAAAAATCAATGAATATTGTAAATGCACAAACAGTAATATCTCCACATTGCAAGGTGCAATTCTGAAATTTTTTGCTTTTTCCTGCTAATCCTAGCATGATAAAGAAGATTCAAAGAGAGTGAGATGCCAGCTCCTTTCATTCAGTCAGTAGCTTCAAACATTTCTGGTATATGAAAAACATGTTTTTCAATGGCAAAAATCAATGAATATTGTAAATGCACAAACAGTAATATCTCCACATTGCACGGTGCAATTATGAAATTTTTAGCTTTTTCCTGTTAATCCTAGCATGATAAAGAAGATTCAAAGAGAGTGAGATGCCAGCTCCTTTCATTCAGTCAGTAGCTTCAAACATTTCTGGTATATGAAAAACATGTTTTTCAATGGCAAAAATCAATGAATATTGTAAATGCACAAACAGTAATATCTCCACATTGCAAGGTGCAATTCTGAAATTTTTTGCTTTTTCCTGCTAATCCTAGCATGATAAAGAAGATTCAAAGAGAGTGAGATGCCAGCTCCTTTCATTCAGTCAGTAGCTTCAAACATTTCTGGTATATGAAAAACATGTTTTTCAATGGCAAAAATCAATGAATATTGTAAATGCACAAACAGTAATATCTCAACATTGCACGGTGCAATTCTGAAATTTTTAGCTTTTTCCTGTTAATCCTAGCATGATAAAGAAGATTCAAAGAGAGTGAGATGCCAGCTCCTTTCATTCAGTCAGTAGCTTCAAACATTTCTGGTATATGAAAAACATGTTTTTCAATGGCAAAAATCAATGAATATTGTAAATGCACAAACAGTAATATCTCCACATTGCAAGGTGCAATTCTGAAATTTTTTGCTTTTTCCTGTTAATCCTAGCATGATAAAGAAGATTCAAAGAGAGTGAGATGCCAGCTCCTTTCATTCAGTCAGTAGCTTCAAACATTTCTGGTATATGAAAAACATGTTTTTCAATGGCAAAAATCAATGAATATTGTAAATGCACAAACAGTAATATCTCCACATTGCAAGGTGCAATTCTGAAATTTTTTGCTTTTTCCTGCTAATCCTAGCATGATAAAGAAGATTCAAAGAGAGTGAGATGCCAGCTCCTTTCATTCAGTCAGTAGCTTCAAACATTTCTGGTATATGAAAAACATGTTTTTCAATGGCAAAAATCAATGAATATTGTAAATGCACAAACAGTAATATCTCCACATTGCACGGTGCAATTCTGAAATTTTTAGCTTTTTCCTGTTAATCCTAGCATGATAAAGAAGATTCAAAGAGAGTGAGATGCCAGCTCCTTTCATTCAGTCAGTAGCTTCAAACATTTCTGGTATATGAAAAACATGTTTTTCAATGGCAAAAATCAATGAATATTGTAAATGCACAAACAGTAATATCTCCACATTGCAAGGTGCAATTCTGAAATTTTTTGCTTTTTCCTGCTAATCCTAGCATGATAAAGAAGATTCAAAGAGAGTGAGATGCCAGCTCCTTTCATTCAGTCAGTAGCTTCAAACATTTCTGGTATATGAAAAACATGTTTTTCAATGGCAAAAATCAATGAATATTGTAAATGCACAAACTAATATCTCCACATTGCACGGTGCAATGCTGAAATTTTTAGCTTTTTCCTGTTAATCCTAGCATGATAAAGAAGATTCAAAGAGAGTGAGATGCCAGCTCCTTTCATTCAGTCAGTAGCTTCAAACATTTCTGGTATATGAAAAACATGTTTTTCAATGGCAAAAATCAATGAATATTGTAAATGCACAAACAGTAATATCTCCACATTGCAAGGTGCAATTCTGAAATTTTTTGCTTTTTCCTGTTAATCCTAGCATGATAAAGATTCAAAGAGTGTGAGATGCCAGCTCCTTTCATTGTCAGTAGCTTCAATCATTTCTGGTATATGAAAAACATGTTTTTCAATGGCAAAAATCAATGAATATTGTAAATGCACAAACAGTAATATCTCCACATTGCAAGGTGCAATTCTGAAATTTTTTGCTTTTTCCTGCTAATCCTAGCATGATAAAGAAGATTCAAAGAGAGTGAGATGCCAGCTCCTTTCATTCAGTCAGTAGCTTCAAACATTTCTGGTATATGAAAAACATGTTTTTCAATGGCAAAAATCAATGAATATTGTAAATGCACAAACAGTAATATCTCCACATTGCACGGTGCAATTCTGAAATTTTTAGCTTTTTCCTGTTAATCCTAGCATGATAAAGAAGATTCAAAGAGAGTGAGATGCCAGCTCCTTTCATTCAGTCAGTAGCTTCAAACATTTCTGGTATATGAAAAACATGTTTTTCAATGGCAAAAATCAATGAATATTGTAAATGCACAAACAGTAATATCTCCACATTGCAAGGTGCAATTCTGAAATTTTTTGCTTTTTCCTGCTAATCCTAGCATGATAAAGAAGATTCAAAGAGAGTGAGATGCCAGCTCCTTTCATTCAGTCAGTAGCTTCAAACATTTCTGGTATATGAAAAACGTTTTTCAATGGCAAAAATCAATGAATATTGTAAATGCACAAACAGTAATATCTCCACATTGCACGGTGCAATTCTAAAATTTTTAGCTTTTTCCTGTTAATCCTAGCATGATAAAGAAGATTCAAAGAGAGTGAGATGCCAGCTCCTTTCATTCAGTCAGTAGCTTCAAACATTTCTGGTATATGAAAAACATGTTTTTCAATGGCAAAAATCAATGAATATTGTAAATGCACAAACAGTAATATCTCCACATTGCACGGTGCAATTCTGAAATTTTTAGCTTTTTCCTGTTAATCCTAGCATGATAAAGAAGATTCAAAGAGAGTGAGATGCCAGCTCCTTTCATTCAGTCAGTAGCTTCAAACATTTCTGGTATATGAAAAACATGTTTTTCAATGGCAAAAATCAATGAATATTGTAAATGCACAAACAGTAATATCTCCACATTGCAAGGTGCAATTCTGAAATTTTTTGCTTTTTCCTGCTAATCCTAGCATGATAAAGAAGATTCAAAGAGAGTGAGATGCCAGCTCCTTTCATTCAGTCAGTAGCTTCAAACATTTCTGGTATATGAAAAACATGTTTTTCAATGGCAAAAATCAATGAATATTGTAAATGCACAAACAGTAATATCTCCACATTGCACGGTGCAATTCTGAAATTTTTAGCTTTTTCCTGTTAATCCTAGCATGATAAAGAAGATTCAAAGAGAGTGAGATGCCAGCTCCTTTCATTCAGTCAGTAGCTTCAAACATTTCTGGTATATGAAAAACATGTTTTTCAATGGCAAAAATCAATGAATATTGTAAATGCACAAACAGTAATATCTCCACATTGCAAGGTGCAATTCTGAAATTTTTTGCTTTTTCCTGTTAATCCTAGCATGATAAAGAAGATTCAAAGAGAGTAAGATGCCAGCTCCTTTCATTCAGTCAGTAGCTTCAAACATTTCTGGTATATGAAAAACATGTTTTTCAATGGCAAAAATCAATGAATATTGTAAATGCACAAACAGTAATATCTCCACATTGCAAGGTGCAATTCTGAAATTTTTTGCTTTTTCCTGCTAATCCTAGCATGATAAAGAAGATTCAAAGAGAGTGAGATGCCAGCTCCTTTCATTCAGTCAGTAGCTTCAAACATTTCTGGTATATGAAAAACATGTTTTTCAATGGCAAAAATCAATGAATATTGTAAATGCACAAACAGTAATATCTCCACATTGCACGGTGCAATTCTGAAATTTTTAGCTTTTTCCTGTTAATCCTAGCATGATAAAGAAGATTCAAAGAGAGTGAGATGCCAGCTCCTTTCATTCAGTCAGTAGCTTCAAACATTTCTGGTATATGAAAAACATGTTTTTCAATGGCAAAAATCAATGAATATTGTAAATGCACAAACAGTAATATCTCCACATTGCAAGGTGCAATTCTGAAATTCTTTGCTTTTTCCTGTTAATCCTAGCATGATAAAGAAGATTCAAAGAGAGTGAGATGCCAGCTCCTTTCATTCAGTCAGTAGCTTCAAACATTTCTGGTATATGAAAAACATGTTTTTCAATGGCAAAAATCAATGAATATTGTAAATGCACAAACAGTAATATCTCCACATTGCACGGTGCAATTCTGAAATTTTTAGCTTTTTCCTGTTAATCCTAGCATGATAAAGAAGATTCAAAGACAGTGAGATGCCAGCTCCTTTCATTCAGTCAGTAGCTTCAAACATTTCTGGTATATGAAAAACATGTTTTTCAATGGCAAAAATCAATGAATATTGTAAATGCACAAACAGTAATATCTCCACATTGCAAGGTGCAATTCTGAAATTTTTTGCTTTTTCCTGCTAATCCTAGCATGATAAAGAAGATTCAAAGAGAGTGAGATGCCAGCTCCTTTCATTCAGTCAGTAGCTTCAAACATTTCTGGTATATGAAAAACATGTTTTTCAATGGCAAAAATCAATGAATATTGTAAATGCACAAACAGTAATATCTCCACATTGCAAGGTGCAATTCTGAAATTTTTTGCTTTTTCCTGTTAATCCTAGCATGATAAAGAAGATTCAAAGAGAGTGAGATGCCAGCTCCTTTCATTCAGTCAGTAGCTTCAAACATTTCTGGTATATGAAAAACATGTTTTTCAATGGCAAAAATCAATGAATATTGTAAATGCACAAACAGTAATATCTCCACATTGCAAGGTGCAATTCTGAAATTTTTTGCTTTTTCCTGCTAATCCTAGCATGATAAAGAAGATTCAAAGAGAGTGAGATGCCAGCTCCTTTCATTCAGTCAGTAGCTTCAAACATTTCTGGTATATGAAAAACATGTTTTTCAATGGCAAAAATCAATGAATATTGTAAATGCACAAACAGTAATATCTCCACATTGCACGGTGCAATTCTGAAATTTTTAGCTTTTTCCTGTTAATCCTAGCATGATAAAGAAGATTCAAAGAGAGTGAGATGCCAGCTCCTTTCATTCAGTCAGTAGCTTCAAACATTTCTGGTATATGAAAAACATGTTTTTCAATGGCAAAAATCAATGAATATTGTAAATGCACAAACAGTAATATCTCCACATTGCAAGGTGCAATTCTGAAATTTTTTGCTTTTTCCTGCTAATCCTAGCATGATAAAGAAGATTCAAAGAGAGTGAGATGCCAGCTCCTTTCATTCAGTCAGTAGCTTCAAACATTTCTGGTATATGAAAAACATGTTTTTCAATGGCAAAAATCAATGAATATTGTAAATGCACAAACTAATATCTCCACATTGCACGGTGCAATGCTGAAATTTTTAGCTTTTTCCTGTTAATCCTAGCATGATAAAGAAGATTCAAAGAGAGTGAGATGCCAGCTCCTTTCATTCAGTCAGTAGCTTCAAACATTTCTGGTATATGAAAAACATGTTTTTCAATGGCAAAAATCAATGAATATTGTAAATGCACAAACAGTAATATCTCCACATTGCAAGGTGCAATTCTGAAATTTTTTGCTTTTTCCTGTTAATCCTAGCATGATAAAGAAGATTCAAAGAGAGTGAGATGCCAGCTCCTTTCATTGTCAGTAGCTTCAAACATTTCTGGTATATGAAAAACATGTTTTTCAATGGCAAAAATCAATGAATATTGTAAATGCACAAACAGTAATATCTCCACATTGCAAGGTGCAATTCTGAAATTTTTTGCTTTTTCCTGCTAATCCTAGCATGATAAAGAAGATTCAAAGAGAGTGAGATGCCAGCTCCTTTCATTCAGTCAGTAGCTTCAAACATTTCTGGTATATGAAAAACATGTTTTTCAATGGCAAAAATCAATGAATATTGTAAATGCACAAACAGTAATATCTCCACATTGCACGGTGCAATTCTGAAATTTTTAGCTTTTTCCTGTTAATCCTAGCATGATAAAGAAGATTCAAAGAGAGTGAGATGCCAGCTCCTTTCATTCAGTCAGTAGCTTCAAACATTTCTGGTATATGAAAAACATGTTTTTCAATGGCAAAAATCAATGAATATTGTAAATGCACAAACAGTAATATCTCCACATTGCAAGGTGCAATTCTGAAATTTTTTGCTTTTTCCTGCTAATCCTAGCATGATAAAGAAGATTCAAAGAGAGTGAGATGCCAGCTCCTTTCATTCAGTCAGTAGCTTCAAACATTTCTGGTATATGAAAAACATGTTTTTCAATGGCAAAAATCAATGAATATTGTAAATGCACAAACAGTAATATCTCCACATTGCACGGTGCAATTCTGAAATTTTTAGCTTTTTCCTGTTAATCCTAGCATGATAAAGAAGATTCAAAGAGAGTGAGATGCCAGCTCCTTTCATTCAGTCAGTAGCTTCAAACATTTCTGGTATATGAAAAACATGTTTTTCAATGAAAAAATCAATGAATATTGTAAATGCACAAACAGTAATATCTCCACATTGCACGGTGCAATTCTGAAATTTTTAGCTTTTTCCTGTTAATCCTAGCATGATAAAGAAGATTCAAAGAGAGTGAGATGCCAGCTCCTTTCATTCAGTCAGTAGCTTCAAACATTTCTGGTATATGAAAAACATGTTTTTCAATGGCAAAAATCAATGAATATTGTAAATGCACAAACAGTAATATCTCCACATTGCACGGTGCAATTCTGAAATTTTTAGCTTTTTCCTGTTAATCCTAGCATGATAAAGAAGATTCAAAGAGAGTGAGATGCCAGCTCCTTTCATTCAGTCAGTAGCTTCAAACATTTCTGGTATATGAAAAACATGTTTTTCAATGGCAAAAATCAATGAATATTGTAAATGCACAAACAGTAATATCTCCACATTGCAAGGTGCAATTCTGAAATTTTTTGCTTTTTCCTGTTAATCCTAGCATGATAAAGAAGATTCAAAGAGAGTGAGATGCCAGCTCCTTTCATTCAGTCAGTAGCTTCAAACATTTCTGGTATATGAAAAACATGTTTTTCAATGGCAAAAATCAATGAATATTGTAAATGCACAAACAGTAATATCTCCACATTGCAAGGTGCAATTCTGAAATTTTTTGCTTTTTCCTGCTAATCCTAGCATGATAAAGAAGATTCAAAGAGAGTGAGATGCCAGCTCCTTTCATTCAGTCAGTAGCTTCAAACATTTCTGGTATATGAAAAACATGTTTTTCAATGGCAAAAATCAATGAATATTGTAAATGCACAAACAGTAATATCTCCACATTGCACGGTGCAATTCTGAAATTTTTAGCTTTTTCCTGTTAATCCTAGCATGATAAAGAAGATTCAAAGAGAGTGAGATGCCAGCTCCTTTCATTCAGTCAGTAGCTTCAAACATTTCTGGTATATGAAAAACATGTTTTTCAATGGCAAAAATCAATGAATATTGTAAATGCACAAACAGTAATATCTCCACATTGCACGGTGCAATTCTGAAATTTTTAGCTTTTTCCTGTTAATCCTAGCATGATAAAGAAGATTCAAAGAGAGTGAGATGCCAGCTCCTTTCATTCAGTCAGTAGCTTCAAACATTTCTGGTATATGAAAAACATGTTTTTCAATGGCAAAAATCAATGAATATTGTAAATGCACAAACAGTAATATCTCCACATTGCAAGGTGCAATTCTGAAATTTTTTGCTTTTTCCTGCTAATCCTAGCATGATAAAGAAGATTCAAAGAGAGTGAGATGCCAGCTCCTTTCATTCAGTCAGTAGCTTCAAACATTTCTGGTATATGAAAAACATGTTTTTCAATGGCAAAAATCAATGAATATTGTAAATGCACAAACAGTAATATCTCCACATTGCAAGGTGCAATTCTGAAATTTTTTGCTTTTTCCTGTTAATCCTAGCATGATAAAGAAGATTCAAAGAGAGTGAGATGCCAGCTCCTTTCATTCAGTCAGTAGCTTCAAACATTTCTGGTATATGAAAAACATGTTTTTCAATGGCAAAAATCAATGAATATTGTAAATGCACAAACAGTAATATCTCCACATTGCAAGGTGCAATTCTGAAATTTTTTGCTTTTTCCTGTTAATCCTAGCATGATAAAGAAGATTCAAAGAGAGTGAGATGCCAGCTCCTTTCATTCAGTCAGTAGCTTCAAACATTTCTGGTATATGAAAAACATGTTTTTCAATGGCAAAAATCAATGAATATTGTAAATGCACAAACAGTAATATCTCCACATTGCAAGGTGCAATTCTGAAATTTTTTGCTTTTTCCTGCTAATCCTAGCATGATAAAGAAGATTCAAAGAGAGTGAGATGCCAGCTCCTTTCATTCAGTCAGTAGCTTCAAACATTTCTGGTATATGAAAAACATGTTTTTCAATGGCAAAAATCAATGAATATTGTAAATGCACAAACAGTAATATCTCCACATTGCACGGTGCAATTCTGAAATTTTTAGCTTTTTCCTGTTAATCCTAGCATGATAAAGAAGATTCAAAGAGAGTGAGATGCCAGCTCCTTTCATTCAGTCAGTAGCTTCAAACATTTCTGGTATATGAAAAACATGTTTTTCAATGGCAAAAATCAATGAATATTGTAAATGCACAAACAGTAATATCTCCACATTGCAAGGTGCAATTCTGAAATTCTTTGCTTTTTCCTGTTAATCCTAGCATGATAAAGAAGATTCAAAGAGAGTGAGATGCCAGCTCCTTTCATTCAGTCAGTAGCTTCAAACATTTCTGGTATATGAAAAACATGTTTTTCAATGGCAAAAATCAATGAATATTGTAAATGCACAAACAGTAATATCTCCACATTGCAAGGTGCAATTCTGAAATTTTTTGCTTTTTCCTGCTAATCCTAGCATGATAAAGAAGATTCAAAGAGAGTGAGATGCCAGCTCCTTTCAGTCAGTAGCTTCAAACATTTCTGGTATATGAAAAACATGTTTTTCAATGGCAAAAATCAATGAATATTGTAAATGCACAAACAGTAATATCTCCACATTGCACGGTGCAATTCTGAAATTTTTAGCTTTTTCCTGTTAATCCTAGCATGATAAAGAAGATTCAAAGAGAGTGAGATGCCAGCTCCTTTCATTCAGTCAGTAGCTTCAAACATTTCTGGTATATGAAAAACATGTTTTTCAATGGCAAAAATCAATGAATATTGTAAATGCACAAACAGTAATATCTCCACATTGCAAGGTGCAATTCTGAAATTTTTTGCTTTTTCCTGCTAATCCTAGCATGATAAAGAAGATTCAAAGAGAGTGAGATGCCAGCTCCTTTCATTCAGTCAGTAGCTTCAAACATTTCTGGTATATGAAAAACATGTTTTTCAATGGCAAAAATCAATGAATATTGTAAATGCACAAACAGTAATATCTCCACATTGCACGGTGCAATTCTGAAATTTTTAGCTTTTTCCTGTTAATCCTAGCATGATAAAGAAGATTCAAAGAGAGTGAGATGCCAGCTCCTTTCATTCAGTCAGTAGCTTCAAACATTTCTGGTATATGAAAAACATGTTTTTCAATGGCAAAAATCAATGAATATTGTAAATGCACAAACAGTAATATCTCCACATTGCAAGGTGCAATTCTGAAATTCTTTGCTTTTTCCTGTTAATCCTAGCATGATAAAGAAGATTCAAAGAGAGTGAGATGCCAGCTCCTTTCAGTCAGTAGCTTCAAACATTTCTGGTATATGAAAAACATGTTTTTCAATGGCAAAAATCAATGAATATTGTAAATGCACAAACAGTAATATCTCCACATTGCAAGGTGCAATTCTGAAATTTTTTGCTTTTTCCTGCTAATCCTAGCATGATAAAGAAGATTCAAAGAGAGTGAGATGCCAGCTCCTTTCATTCAGTCAGTAGCTTCAAACATTTCTGGTATATGAAAAACATGTTTTTCAATGGCAAAAATCAATGAATATTGTAAATGCACAAACAGTAATATCTCCACATTGCACGGTGCAATTCTGAAATTTTTAGCTTTTTCCTGTTAATCCTAGCATGATAAAGAAGATTCAAAGAGAGTGAGATGCCAGCTCCTTTCATTCAGTCAGTAGCTTCAAACATTTCTGGTATATGAAAAACATGTTTTTCAATGGCAAAAATCAATGAATATTGTAAATGCACAAACAGTAATATCTCCACATTGCAAGGTGCAATTCTGAAATTTTTTGCTTTTTCCTGCTAATCCTAGCATGATAAAGAAGATTCAAAGAGAGTGAGATGCCAGCTCCTTTCATTCAGTCAGTAGCTTCAAACATTTCTGGTATATGAAAAACATGTTTTTCAATGGCAAAAATCAATGAATATTGTAAATGCACAAACAGTAATATCTCCACATTGCACGGTGCAATTCTGAAATTTTTAGCTTTTTCCTGTTAATCCTAGCATGATAAAGAAGATTCAAAGAGAGTGAGATGCCAGCTCCTTTCATTCAGTCAGTAGCTTCAAACATTTCTGGTATATGAAAAACATGTTTTTCAATGGCAAAAATCAATGAATATTGTAAATGCACAAACAGTAATATCTCCACATTGCAAGGTGCAATTCTGAAATTTTTTGCTTTTTCCTGTTAATCCTAGCATGATAAAGAAGATTCAAAGAGAGTGAGATGCCAGCTCCTTTCATTCAGTCAGTAGCTTCAAACATTTCTGGTATATGAAAAACATGTTTTTCAATGGCAAAAATCAATGAATATTGTAAATGCACAAACAGTAATATCTCCACATTGCAAGGTGCAATTCTGAAATTTTTTGCTTTTTCCTGCTAATCCTAGCATGATAAAGAAGATTCAAAGAGAGTGAGATGCCAGCTCCTTTCATTCAGTCAGTAGCTTCAAACATTTCTGGTATATGAAAAACATGTTTTTCAATGGCAAAAATCAATGAATATTGTAAATGCACAAACAGTAATATCTCCACATTGCACGGTGCAATTCTGAAATTTTTAGCTTTTTCCTGTTAATCCTAGCATGATAAAGAAGATTCAAAGAGAGTGAGATGCCAGCTCCTTTCATTCAGTCAGTAGCTTCAAACATTTCTGGTATATGAAAAACATGTTTTTCAATGGCAAAAATCAATGAATATTGTAAATGCACAAACAGTAATATCTCCACATTGCAAGGTGCAATTCTGAAATTCTTTGCTTTTTCCTGTTAATCCTAGCATGATAAGATTCAAAGAGAGTGAGATGCCAGCTCCTTTCATTCAGTCAGTAGCTTCAAACATTTCTGGTATATGAAAAACATGTTTTTCAATGGCAAAAATCAATGAATATTGTAAATGCACAAACAGTAATATCTCCACATTGCAAGGTGCAATTCTGAAATTTTTTGCTTTTTCCTGCTAATCCTAGCATGATAAAGAAGATTCAAAGAGAGTGAGATGCCAGCTCCTTTCAGTCAGTAGCTTCAAACATTTCTGGTATATGAAAAACATGTTTTTCAATGGCAAAAATCAATGAATATTGTAAATGCACAAACAGTAATATCTCCACATTGCACGGTGCAATTCTGAAATTTTTAGCTTTTTCCTGTTAATCCTAGCATGATAAAGAAGATTCAAAGAGAGTGAGATGCCAGCTCCTTTCATTCAGTCAGTAGCTTCAAACATTTCTGGTATATGAAAAACATGTTTTTCAATGGCAAAAATCAATGAATATTGTAAATGCACAAACAGTAATATCTCCACATTGCAAGGTGCAATTCTGAAATTTTTTGCTTTTTCCTGCTAATCCTAGCATGATAAAGAAGATTCAAAGAGAGTGAGATGCCAGCTCCTTTCATTCAGTCAGTAGCTTCAAACATTTCTGGTATATGAAAAACATGTTTTTCAATGGCAAAAATCAATGAATATTGTAAATGCACAAACAGTAATATCTCCACATTGCACGGTGCAATTCTGAAATTTTTAGCTTTTTCCTGTTAATCCTAGCATGATAAAGAAGATTCAAAGAGAGTGAGATGCCAGCTCCTTTCATTCAGTCAGTAGCTTCAAACATTTCTGGTATATGAAAAACATGTTTTTCAATGGCAAAAATCAATGAATATTGTAAATGCACAAACAGTAATATCTCCACATTGCAAGGTGCAATTCTGAAATTTTTTGCTTTTTCCTGTTAATCCTAGCATGATAAAGAAGATTCAAAGAGAGTGAGATGCCAGCTCCTTTCATTCAGTCAGTAGCTTCAAACATTTCTGGTATATGAAAAACATGTTTTTCAATGGCAAAAATCAATGAATATTGTAAATGCACAAACAGTAATATCTCCACATTGCAAGGTGCAATTCTGAAATTTTTTGCTTTTTCCTGCTAATCCTAGCATGATAAAGAAGATTCAAAGAGAGTGAGATGCCAGCTCCTTTCATTCAGTCAGTAGCTTCAAACATTTCTGGTATATGAAAAACATGTTTTTCAATGGCAAAAATCAATGAATATTGTAAATGCACAAACAGTAATATCTCCACATTGCACGGTGCAATTCTGAAATTTTTAGCTTTTTCCTGTTAATCCTAGCATGATAAAGAAGATTCAAAGAGAGTGAGATGCCAGCTCCTTTCATTCAGTCAGTAGCTTCAAACATTTCTGGTATATGAAAAACATGTTTTTCAATGGCAAAAATCAATGAATATTGTAAATGCACAAACAGTAATATCTCCACATTGCAAGGTGCAATTCTGAAATTTTTTGCTTTTTCCTGCTAATCCTAGCATGATAAAGAAGATTCAAAGAGAGTGAGATGCCAGCTCCTTTCATTCAGTCAGTAGCTTCAAACATTTCTGGTATATGAAAAACATGTTTTTCAATGGCAAAAATCAATGAATATTGTAAATGCACAAACTAATATCTCCACATTGCACGGTGCAATGCTGAAATTTTTAGCTTTTTCCTGTTAATCCTAGCATGATAAAGAAGATTCAAAGAGAGTGAGATGCCAGCTCCTTTCATTCAGTCAGTAGCTTCAAACATTTCTGGTATATGAAAAACATGTTTTTCAATGGCAAAAATCAATGAATATTGTAAATGCACAAACAGTAATATCTCCACATTGCAAGGTGCAATTCTGAAATTTTTTGCTTTTTCCTGTTAATCCTAGCATGATAAAGAAGATTCAAAGAGAGTGAGATGCCAGCTCCTTTCATTGTCAGTAGCTTCAAACATTTCTGGTATATGAAAAACATGTTTTTCAATGGCAAAAATCAATGAATATTGTAAATGCACAAACAGTAATATCTCCACATTGCAAGGTGCAATTCTGAAATTTTTTGCTTTTTCCTGCTAATCCTAGCATGATAAAGAAGATTCAAAGAGAGTGAGATGCCAGCTCCTTTCATTCAGTCAGTAGCTTCAAACATTTCTGGTATATGAAAAACATGTTTTTCAATGGCAAAAATCAATGAATATTGTAAATGCACAAACAGTAATATCTCCACATTGCACGGTGCAATTCTGAAATTTTTAGCTTTTTCCTGTTAATCCTAGCATGATAAAGAAGATTCAAAGAGAGTGAGATGCCAGCTCCTTTCATTCAGTCAGTAGCTTCAAACATTTCTGGTATATGAAAAACATGTTTTTCAATGGCAAAAATCAATGAATATTGTAAATGCACAAACAGTAATATCTCCACATTGCAAGGTGCAATTCTGAAATTTTTTGCTTTTTCCTGCTAATCCTAGCATGATAAAGAAGATTCAAAGAGAGTGAGATGCCAGCTCCTTTCATTCAGTCAGTAGCTTCAAACATTTCTGGTATATGAAAAACATGTTTTTCAATGGCAAAAATCAATGAATATTGTAAATGCACAAACAGTAATATCTCCACATTGCACGGTGCAATTCTGAAATTTTTAGCTTTTTCCTGTTAATCCTAGCATGATAAAGAAGATTCAAAGAGAGTGAGATGCCAGCTCCTTTCATTCAGTCAGTAGCTTCAAACATTTCTGGTATATGAAAAACATGTTTTTCAATGGCAAAAATCAATGAATATTGTAAATGCACAAACAGTAATATCTCCACATTGTAAGGTGCAATTCTGAAATTTTTTGCTTTTTCCTGCTAATCCTAGCATGATAAAGAAGATTCAAAGAGAGTGAGATGCCAGCTCCTTTCATTCAGTCAGTAGCTTCAAACATTTCTGGTATATGAAAAACATGTTTTTCAATGGCAAAAATCAATGAATATTGTAAATGCACAAACAGTAATATCTCCACATTGCACGGTGCAATTCTGAAATTTTTAGCTTTTTCCTGTTAATCCTAGCATGATAAAGAAGATTCAAAGAGAGTGAGATGCCAGCTCCTTTCATTCAGTCAGTATCTTCAAACATTTCTGGTATATGAAAAACATGTTTTTCAATGGCAAAAATCAATGAATATTGTAAATGCACAAACAGTAATATCTCCACATTGCAAGGTGCAATTCTGAAATTTTTTGCTTTTTCCTGCTAATCCTAGCATGATAAAGAAGATTCAAAGAGAGTGAGATGCCAGCTCCTTTCATTCAGTCAGTAGCTTCAAACATTTCTGGTATATGAAAAACATGTTTTTCAATGGCAAAAATCAATGAATATTGTAAATGCACAAACAGTAATATCTCCACATTGCACGGTGCAATTCTGAAATTTTTAGCTTTTTCCTGTTAATCCTAGCATGATAAAGAAGATTCAAAGAGAGTGAGATGCCAGCTCCTTTCATTCAGTCAGTAGCTTCAAACATTTCTGGTATATGAAAAACATGTTTTTCAATGGCAAAAATCAATGAATATTGTAAATGCACAAACAGTAATATCTCCACATTGCAAGGTGCAATTCTGAAATTTTTTGCTTTTTCCTGTTAATCCTAGCATGATAATGAAGATTCAAAGAGAGTGAGATGCCAGCTCCTTTCATTCAGTCAGTAGCTTCAAACATTTCTGGTATATGAAAAACATGTTTTTCAATGGCAAAAATCAATGAATATTGTAAATGCACAAACAGTAATATCTCCACATTGCAAGGTGCAATTCTGAAATTTTTTGCTTTTTCCTGCTAATCCTAGCATGATAAAGAAGATTCAAAGAGAGTGAGATGCCAGCTCCTTTCATTCAGTCAGTAGCTTCAAACATTTCTGGTATATGAAAAACATGTTTTTCAATGGCAAAAATCAATGAATATTGTAAATGCACAAACAGTAATATCTCCACATTGCACGGTGCAATTCTGAAATTTTTAGCTTTTTCCTGTTAATCCTAGCATGATAAAGAAGATTCAAAGAGAGTGAGATGCCAGCTCCTTTCATTCAGTCAGTAGCTTCAAACATTTCTGGTATATGAAAAACATGTTTTTCAATGGCAAAAATCAATGAATATTGTAAATGCACAAACAGTAATATCTCCACATTGCAAGGTGCAATTCTGAAATTTTTTGCTTTTTCCTGCTAATCCTAGCATGATAAAGAAGATTCAAAGAGAGTGAGATGCCAGCTCCTTTCATTCAGTCAGTAGCTTCAAACATTTCTGGTATATGAAAAACATGTTTTTCAATGGCAAAAATCAATGAATATTGTAAATGCACAAACAGTAATATCTCCACATTGCACGGTGCAATTCTGAAATTTTTAGCTTTTTCCTGTTAATCCTAGCATGATAAAGAAGATTCAAAGAGAGTGAGATGCCAGCTCCTTTCATTCAGTCAGTAGCTTCAAACATTTCTGGTATATGAAAAACATGTTTTTCAATGGCAAAAATCAATGAATATTGTAAATGCACAAACAGTAATATCTCCACATTGCAAGGTGCAATTCTGAAATTTTTTGCTTTTTCCTGTTAATCCTAGCATGATAAAGAAGATTCAAAGAGAGTGAGATGCCAGCTCCTTTCATTCAGTCAGTAGCTTCAAACATTTCTGGTATATGAAAAACATGTTTTTCAATGGCAAAAATCAATGAATATTGTAAATGCACAAACAGTAATATCTCCACATTGCAAGGTGCAATTCTGAAATTTTTTGCTTTTTCCTGCTAATCCTAGCATGATAAAGAAGATTCAAAGAGAGTGAGATGCCAGCTCCTTTCATTCAGTCAGTAGCTTCAAACATTTCTGGTATATGAAAAACATGTTTTTCAATGGCAAAAATCAATGAATATTGTAAATGCACAAACAGTAATATCTCCACATTGCACGGTGCAATTCTGAAATTTTTAGCTTTTTCCTGTTAATCCTAGCATGATAAAGAAGATTCAAAGAGAGTGAGATGCCAGCTCCTTTCATTCAGTCAGTAGCTTCAAACATTTCTGGTATATGAAAAACATGTTTTTCAATGGCAAAAATCAATGAATATTGTAAATGCACAAACAGTAATATCTCCACATTGCAAGGTGCAATTCTGAAATTTTTTGCTTTTTCCTGCTAATCCTAGCATGATAAAGAAGATTCAAAGAGAGTGAGATGCCAGCTCCTTTCATTCAGTCAGTAGCTTCAAACATTTCTGGTATATGAAAAACATGTTTTTCAATGGCAAAAATCAATGAATATTGTAAATGCACAAACTAATATCTCCACATTGCACGGTGCAATGCTGAAATTTTTAGCTTTTTCCTGTTAATCCTAGCATGATAAAGAAGATTCAAAGAGAGTGAGATGCCAGCTCCTTTCATTCAGTCAGTAGCTTCAAACATTTCTGGTATATGAAAAACATGTTTTTCAATGGCAAAAATCAATGAATATTGTAAATGCACAAACAGTAATATCTCCACATTGCAAGGTGCAATTCTGAAATTTTTTGCTTTTTCCTGTTAATCCTAGCATGATAAAGAAGATTCAAAGAGAGTGAGATGCCAGCTCCTTTCATTGTCAGTAGCTTCAAACATTTCTGGTATATGAAAAACATGTTTTTCAATGGCAAAAATCAATGAATATTGTAAATGCACAAACAGTAATATCTCCACATTGCAAGGTGCAATTCTGAAATTTTTTGCTTTTTCCTGCTAATCCTAGCATGATAAAGAAGATTCAAAGAGAGTGAGATGCCAGCTCCTTTCATTCAGTCAGTAGCTTCAAACATTTCTGGTATATGAAAAACATGTTTTTCAATGGCAAAAATCAATGAATATTGTAAATGCACAAACAGTAATATCTCCACATTGCACGGTGCAATTCTGAAATTTTTAGCTTTTTCCTGTTAATCCTAGCATGATAAAGAAGATTCAAAGAGAGTGAGATGCCAGCTCCTTTCATTCAGTCAGTAGCTTCAAACATTTCTGGTATATGAAAAACATGTTTTTCAATGGCAAAAATCAATGAATATTGTAAATGCACAAACAGTAATATCTCCACATTGCAAGGTGCAATTCTGAAATTTTTTGCTTTTTCCTGCTAATCCTAGCATGATAAAGAAGATTCAAAGAGAGTGAGATGCCAGCTCCTTTCATTCAGTCAGTAGCTTCAAACATTTCTGGTATATGAAAAACATGTTTTTCAATGGCAAAAATCAATGAATATTGTAAATGCACAAACAGTAATATCTCCACATTGCACGGTGCAATTCTGAAATTTTTAGCTTTTTCCTGTTAATCCTAGCATGATAAAGAAGATTCAAAGAGAGTGAGATGCCAGCTCCTTTCATTCAGTCAGTAGCTTCAAACATTTCTGGTATATGAAAAACATGTTTTTCAATGGCAAAAATCAATGAATATTGTAAATGCACAAACAGTAATATCTCCACATTGTAAGGTGCAATTCTGAAATTTTTTGCTTTTTCCTGCTAATCCTAGCATGATAAAGAAGATTCAAAGAGAGTGAGATGCCAGCTCCTTTCATTCAGTCAGTAGCTTCAAACATTTCTGGTATATGAAAAACATGTTTTTCAATGGCAAAAATCAATGAATATTGTAAATGCACAAACAGTAATATCTCCACATTGCACGGTGCAATTCTGAAATTTTTAGCTTTTTCCTGTTAATCCTAGCATGATAAAGAAGATTCAAAGAGAGTGAGATGCCAGCTCCTTTCATTCAGTCAGTATCTTCAAACATTTCTGGTATATGAAAAACATGTTTTTCAATGGCAAAAATCAATGAATATTGTAAATGCACAAACAGTAATATCTCCACATTGCAAGGTGCAATTCTGAAATTTTTTGCTTTTTCCTGCTAATCCTAGCATGATAAAGAAGATTCAAAGAGAGTGAGATGCCAGCTCCTTTCATTCAGTCAGTAGCTTCAAACATTTCTGGTATATGAAAAACATGTTTTTCAATGGCAAAAATCAATGAATATTGTAAATGCACAAACAGTAATATCTCCACATTGCACGGTGCAATTCTGAAATTTTTAGCTTTTTCCTGTTAATCCTAGCATGATAAAGAAGATTCAAAGAGAGTGAGATGCCAGCTCCTTTCATTCAGTCAGTAGCTTCAAACATTTCTGGTATATGAAAAACATGTTTTTCAATGGCAAAAATCAATGAATATTGTAAATGCACAAACAGTAATATCTCCACATTGCAAGGTGCAATTCTGAAATTTTTTGCTTTTTCCTGTTAATCCTAGCATGATAAAGAAGATTCAAAGAGAGTGAGATGCCAGCTCCTTTCATTCAGTCAGTAGCTTCAAACATTTCTGGTATATGAAAAACATGTTTTTCAATGGCAAAAATCAATGAATATTGTAAATGCACAAACAGTAATATCTCCACATTGCAAGGTGCAATTCTGAAATTTTTTGCTTTTTCCTGCTAATCCTAGCATGATAAAGAAGATTCAAAGAGAGTGAGATGCCAGCTCCTTTCATTCAGTCAGTAGCTTCAAACATTTCTGGTATATGAAAAACATGTTTTTCAATGGCAAAAATCAATGAATATTGTAAATGCACAAACAGTAATATCTCCACATTGCACGGTGCAATTCTGAAATTTTTAGCTTTTTCCTGTTAATCCTAGCATGATAAAGAAGATTCAAAGAGAGTGAGATGCCAGCTCCTTTCATTCAGTCAGTAGCTTCAAACATTTCTGGTATATGAAAAACATGTTTTTCAATGGCAAAAATCAATGAATATTGTAAATGCACAAACAGTAATATCTCCACATTGCAAGGTGCAATTCTGAAATTTTTTGCTTTTTCCTGCTAATCCTAGCATGATAAAGAAGATTCAAAGAGAGTGAGATGCCAGCTCCTTTCATTCAGTCAGTAGCTTCAATCATTTCTGGATGTTTTTCAATGGCAAAAATCAATGAATATTGTAAATGCACAAACAGTAATTTCTCCGCATTGCAAGGTGCAATTCTGAAATTTTTTGCTTTTTCCTGCTCCTCTTAGCATGATAAAGAAGATTCAAAGAGAGTGAGATGCCAGCTCCTTTCATTCAGTCAGTAGCTTCAATCATTTCTGGACGTTTTTCAATGGCAAAAATCAATGAATATTGTAAATGCACAAACAGTAATTTCTCCGCATTGCAAGGTGCAATTCTGAAATTTTTTGCTTTTTCCTGCTCCTCTTAGCATGATAAAGAAGATTCAAACAGAGTGAGATGCCAGCTCCTTTCATTCAGTCAGTAGCTTCAATCATTTCTGGACGTTTTTCAATGGCAAAAATCAATGAATATTGTAAATGCACAAACAGTAATTTCTCCGTATTGCAAGGTGCAATTCTGAAATTTTTTGCTTTTTCCTGCTCCTCTTAGCATGATAAAGAAGATTCAAAGAGAGTGAGATGCCAGCTCCTTTCATTCAGTCAGTAGCTTCAATCATTTCTGGACGTTTTTCAATGGCAAAAATCAATGAATATTGTAAATGCACAAGCAGTAATTTCTCCGCATTGCAAGGTGCAATTCTGAAATTTTTTGCTTTTTCCTGCTCCTCTTAGCATGATAAAGAAGATTCAAAGAGACTGAGATGCCAGCTCCTTTCTTTCAGTCAGTAGCTTCAATCATTTCTGGTATATGAATAACATGATGTTTTTCAATGGCAAAAATCAATGAATATTGTAAATGCACAAACAGTAATTTCTCCGCATTGCAAGGTGCAATTCTGAAATTTTTTGCTTTTTCCTGCTCCTCTTAGCATGATAAAGAAGATTCAAAGAGAGTGAGATGCCAGCTCCTTTCATTCAGTCAGTAGCTTCAATCATTTCTGGACGTTTTTCAAAGGCAAAAATCAATGAATATTGTAAATGCACAAACAGTAATTTCTCCGCATTGCAAGGTGCAATTCTGAAATTTTTTGCTTTTTCCTGCTCCTCTTAGCATGATAAAGAAGATTCAAAGAGAGTGAGATGCCAGCTCCTTTCATTCAGTCAGTAGCTTCAATCATTTCTGGTATATGAATAACATGATGTTTTTCAATGGCAAAAATCAATGAATATTGTAAATGCACAAACAGTAATTTCTCCGCATTGCAAGGTGCAATTCTGAAATTTTTTGCTTTTTCCTGCTCCTCTTAGCATGATAAAGAAGATTCAAAGAGAGTGAGATGCCAGCTCCTTTCATTCAGTCAGTAGCTTCAAACATTTCTGGACGTTTTTCAATGGCAAAAATCAATGAATATTGTAAATGCACAAACAGTAATTTCTCCGCATTGCAAGGTGCAATTCTGAAATTTTTTGCTTTTTCCTGCTCCTCTTAGCATGATAAAGAAGATTCAAAGAGAGTGAGATGCCAGCTCCTTTCATTCAGTCAGTAGCTTCAATCATTTCTGGTATATGAATAACATGATGTTTAACAATGGCAAAAATCAATGAATATTGTAAATGCACAAACAGTAATTTCTCCGCATTGCAAGGTGCAATTCTGAAATTTTTTGCTTTTTCCTGCTCCTCTTAGCATGATAAAGAAGATTCAAAGAGAGTGAGATGCCAGCTCCTTTCATTCAGTCAGTAGCTTCAATCATTTCTGGATGTTTTTCAATGGCAAAAATCAATAAATATTGTAAATGCACAAACAGTAATTTCTCCGCATTGCAAGGTGCAATTCTGAAATTTTTTGCTTTTTCCTGCTCCTCTTAGCATGATAAAGAAGATTCAAAGAGAGTGAGATGCCAGCTCCTTTCATTCAGTCAGTAGCTTCAATCATTTCTGGACGTTTTTCAACGGCAAAAATCAATGAATATTGTAAATGCACAAACAGTAATTTCTCCGCATTGCAAGGTGCAATTCTGAAATTTTTTGCTTTTTCCTGCTCCTTTTAGCATAATAAAGAAGATTCAAAGAGAGTGAGATGCCAGCTCCTTTCATTCAGTCAGTAGCTTCAATCATTTATGGACGTTTTTCAATGGCAAAAATCAATGAATATTGTAAATGCACAAACAGTAATTTCTCCGCATTGCAAGGTGCAATTCTGAAATTTTTTGCTTTTTCCTGCTCCTCTTAGCATGATAAAGAAGATTCAAAGAGAGTGAGATGCCAGCTCCTTTCATTCAGTCAGTAGCTTCAATCATTTCTGGACGTTTTTCAATGGCAAAAATCAATGAATATTGTAAATGCACAAACAGTAATTTCTCCGTATTGCAAGGTGCAATTCTGAAATTTTTTGCTTTTTCCTGCTCCTCTTAGCATGATAAAGAAGATTCAAAGAGAGTGAGATGCCAGCTCCTTTCATTCAGTCAGTAGCTTCAATCATTTCTGGACGTTTTTCAATGGCAAAAATCAATGAATATTGTAAATGCACAAGCAGTAATTTCTCCGCATTGCAAGGTGCAATTCTGAAATTTTTTGCTTTTTCCTGCTCCTCTTAGCATGATAAAGAAGATTCAAAGAGACTGAGATGCCAGCTCCTTTCATTCAGTCAGTAGCTTCAATCATTTCTGGACGTTTTTCAATGGCAAAAATCAATGAATATTGTAAATGCACAAACAGTAATTTCTCCGCATTGCAAGGTGCAATTCTGAAATTTTTTACTTTTTCCTGCTCCTCTTAGCATGAAAAAGAAGATTGAAAGAGAGTGAGATGCCAGCTCCTTTCATTCAGTCAGTAGCTTCAATCATTTCTGGTATATGAATAACATGATGTTTTTCAATGGCAAAAATCAATGAATATTGTAAATGCACAAACAGTAATTTCTCCGCATTGCAAGGTGCAATTCTGAATTTTTTTGCTTTTTCCTGCTCCTCTTAGCATGATAAAGAAGATTCAAAGAGAGTGAGATGCCAGCTCCTTTCATTCAGTCAGTAGCTTCAATCATTTCTGGACGTTTTTCAATGGCAAAAATCAATGAATATTGTAAATGCACAAACAGTAATATCTCCACATTGCACGGTGCAATTCTGAAATTTTTAGCTTTTTCCTGTTAATCCTAGCATGATAAAGAAGATTCAAAGAGAGTGAGATGCCAGCTCCTTTCATTCAGTCAGTAGCTTCAAACATTTCTGGTATATGAAAAACATGTTTTTCAATGGCAAAAATCAATGAATATTGTAAATGCACAAACAGTAATATCTCCACATTGCAAGGTGCAATTCTGAAATTTTTTGCTTTTTCCTGCTAATCCTAGCATGATAAAGAAGATTCAAAGAGAGTGAGATGCCAGCTCCTTTCATTCAGTCAGTAGCTTCAATCATTTCTGGATGTTTTTCAATGGCAAAAATCAATGAATATTGTAAATGCACAAACAGTAATTTCTCCGCATTGCAAGGTGCAATTCTGAAATTTTTTGCTTTTTCCTGCTCCTCTTAGCATGATAAAGAAGATTCAAAGAGAGTGAGATGCCAGCTCCTTTCATTCAGTCAGTAGCTTCAATCATTTCTGGACGTTTTTCAATGGCAAAAATCAATGAATATTGTAAATGCACAAACAGTAATTTCTCCGCATTGCAAGGTGCAATTCTGAAATTTTTTGCTTTTTCCTGCTCCTCTTAGCATGATAAAGAAGATTCAAACAGAGTGAGATGCCAGCTCCTTTCATTCAGTCAGTAGCTTCAATCATTTCTGGACGTTTTTCAATGGCAAAAATCAATGAATATTGTAAATGCACAAACAGTAATTTCTCCGTATTGCAAGGTGCAATTCTGAAATTTTTTGCTTTTTCCTGCTCCTCTTAGCATGATAAAGAAGATTCAAAGAGAGTGAGATGCCAGCTCCTTTCATTCAGTCAGTAGCTTCAATCATTTCTGGACGTTTTTCAATGGCAAAAATCAATGAATATTGTAAATGCACAAGCAGTAATTTCTCCGCATTGCAAGGTGCAATTCTGAAATTTTTTGCTTTTTCCTGCTCCTCTTAGCATGATAAAGAAGATTCAAAGAGACTGAGATGCCAGCTCCTTTCTTTCAGTTAGTAGCTTCAATCATTTCTGGTATATGAATAACATGATGTTTTTCAATGGCAAAAATCAATGAATATTGTAAATGCACAAACAGTAATTTCTCCGCATTGCAAGGTGCAATTCTGAAATTTTTTGCTTTTTCCTGCTCCTCTTAGCATGATAAAGAAGATTCAAAGAGAGTGAGATGCCAGCTCCTTTCATTCAGTCAGTAGCTTCAATCATTTCTGGACGTTTTTCAAAGGCAAAAATCAATGAATATTGTAAATGCACAAACAGTAATTTCTCCGCATTGCAAGGTGCAATTCTGAAATTTTTTGCTTTTTCCTGCTCCTCTTAGCATGATAAAGAAGATTCAAAGAGAGTGAGATGCCAGCTCCTTTCATTCAGTCAGTAGCTTCAATCATTTCTGGTATATGAATAACATGATGTTTTTCAATGGCAAAAATCAATGAATATTGTAAATGCACAAACAGTAATTTCTCCGCATTGCAAGGTGCAATTCTGAAATTTTTTGCTTTTTCCTGCTCCTCTTAGCATGATAAAGAAGATTCAAAGAGAGTGAGATGCCAGCTCCTTTCATTCAGTCAGTAGCTTCAAACATTTCTGGACGTTTTTCAATGGCAAAAATCAATGAATATTGTAAATGCACAAACAGTAATTTCTCCGCATTGCAAGGTGCAATTCTGAAATTTTTTGCTTTTTCCTGCTCCTCTTAGCATGATAAAGAAGATTCAAAGAGAGTGAGATGCCAGCTCCTTTCATTCAGTCAGTAGCTTCAATCATTTCTGGTATATGAATAACATGATGTTTAACAATGGCAAAAATCAATGAATATTGTAAATGCACAAACAGTAATTTCTCCGCATTGCAAGGTGCAATTCTGAAATTTTTTGCTTTTTCCTGCTCCTCTTAGCATGATAAAGAAGATTCAAAGAGAGTGAGATGCCAGCTCCTTTCATTCAGTCAGTAGCTTCAATCATTTCTGGATGTTTTTCAATGGCAAAAATCAATAAATATTGTAAATGCACAAACAGTAATTTCTCCGCATTGCAAGGTGCAATTCTGAAATTTTTTGCTTTTTCCTGCTCCTCTTAGCATGATAAAGAAGATTCAAAGAGAGTGAGATGCCAGCTCCTTTCATTCAGTCAGTAGCTTCAATCATTTCTGGACGTTTTTCAACGGCAAAAATCAATGAATATTGTAAATGCACAAACAGTAATTTCTCCGCATTGCAAGGTGCAATTCTGAAATTTTTTGCTTTTTCCTGCTCCTTTTAGCATAATAAAGAAGATTCAAAGAGAGTGAGATGCCAGCTCCTTTCATTCAGTCAGTAGCTTCAATCATTTATGGACGTTTTTCAATGGCAAAAATCAATGAATATTGTAAATGCACAAACAGTAATTTCTCCGCATTGCAAGGTGCAATTCTGAAATTTTTTGCTTTTTCCTGCTCCTCTTAGCATGATAAAGAAGATTCAAAGAGAGTGAGATGCCAGCTCCTTTCATTCAGTCAGTAGCTTCAATCATTTCTGGACGTTTTTCAATGGCAAAAATCAATGAATATTGTAAATGCACAAACAGTAATTTCTCCGTATTGCAAGGTGCAATTCTGAAATTTTTTGCTTTTTCCTGCTCCTCTTAGCATGATAAAGAAGATTCAAAGAGAGTGAGATGCCAGCTCCTTTCATTCAGTCAGTAGCTTCAATCATTTCTGGACGTTTTTCAATGGCAAAAATCAATGAATATTGTAAATGCACAAGCAGTAATTTCTCCGCATTGCAAGGTGCAATTCTGAAATTTTTTGCTTTTTCCTGCTCCTCTTAGCATGATAAAGAAGATTCAAAGAGACTGAGATGCCAGCTCCTTTCATTCAGTCAGTAGCTTCAATCATTTCTGGACGTTTTTCAATGGCAAAAATCAATGAATATTGTAAATGCACAAACAGTAATTTCTCCGCATTGCAAGGTGCAATTCTGAAATTTTTTACTTTTTCCTGCTCCTCTTAGCATGAAAAAGAAGATTGAAAGAGAGTGAGATGCCAGCTCCTTTCATTCAGTCAGTAGCTTCAATCATTTCTGGTATATGAATAACATGATGTTTTTCAATGGCAAAAATCAATGAATATTGTAAATGCACAAACAGTAATTTCTCCGCATTGCAAGGTGCAATTCTGAATTTTTTTGCTTTTTCCTGCTCCTCTTAGCATGATAAAGAAGATTCAAAGAGAGTGAGATGCCAGCTCCTTTCATTCAGTCAGTAGCTTCAATCATTTCTGGACGTTTTTCAATGGCAAAAATCAATGAATATTGTAAATGCACAAACAGTAATTTCTCCGCATTGCAAGGTGCAATTCTGAAATTTTTTGCTTTTTCCTGCTCCTCTTAGCATGATAAAGAAGATTCAAAGAGAGTGAGATGCCAGCTCCTTTCATTCAGTCAGTAGCTTCAACCATTTCTGGTATATGAATAACATGATGTTTTTCAATGGCAAAAATCAATGAATATTGTAAATGCACAAACAGTAATTTCTCCGCATTGCAAGGTGCAATTCTGAAATTTTTTGCTTTTTCCTGCTCCTCTTAGCATGATAAAGAAGATTCAAAGAGAGTGAGATGCCAGCTCCTTTCATTCAGTCAGTAGCTTCAATCATTTCTGGACGTTTTTCAATGGCAAAAATCAATGAATATTGTAAATGCACAAACAGTAATTTCTCCGCATTGCAAGGTGCAATTCTGAAATTTTTTGCTTTTTCCTGCTCCTCTTAGCATGATAAAGAAGATTCAAAGAGAGTGAGATGCCAGCTCCTTTCATTCAGTCAGTAGCTTCAATCATTTCTGGTATATGAATAACATGATGTTTTTCAATGGCAAAAATAATGAATATTGTAAATGCACAAACAGTAATTTCTCCGCATTGCAAGGTGCAATTCTGAAATTTTTTGCTTTTTCCTGCTCCTCTTAGCATGATAAAGAAGATTCAAAGAGAGTGAGATGCCAGCTCCTTTCATTCAGTCAGTAGCTTCAATCATTTCTGGTATATGAATAACATGATGTTTTTCAATGGCAAAAATCAATGAATATTGTAAATGCACAAACAGTAATTTCTCCGCATTGCAAGGTGCAATTCTGAAATTTTTTGCCTTTTCCTGCTCCTCTTAGCATGATAAAGAAGATTCAAAGAGAGTGAGATGCCAGCTCCTTTCATTCAGTCAGTAGCTTCAATCATTTCTGGACGTTTTTCAATGGCAAAAATCAATGAATATTGTAAATGCACAAACAGTAATTTCTCCGCATTGCAAGGTGCAATTCTGAAATTTTTTGCTTTTTCCTGCTCCTCTTAGCATGATAAAGAAGATTCAAAGAGAGTGAGATGCCAGCTCCTTTCATTCAGTCAGTAGCTTCAAACATTTCTGGTATATGAATAACATGATGTTTTTCAATGGCAAAAATCAATGAATATTGTAAATGCACAAACAGTAATTTCTCCGCATTGCAAGGTGCAATTCTGAAATTTTTTGCTTTTTCCTGCTCCTCTTAGCATGATAAAGAAGATTCAAAGAGAGTGAGATGCCAGCTCCTTTCATTCAGTCAGTAGCTTCAATCATTTCTGGACGTTTTTCAATGGCAAAAATCAATGAATATTGTAAATGCACAAACAGTAATTTCTCCGCATTGCAAGGTGCAATTCTGAAATTTTTTGCTTTTTCCTGCTCCTCTTAGCATGATAAAGAAGATTCAAAGAGAGTGAGATGCCAGCTCCTTTCATTCAGTCAGTAGCTTCAATCATTTCTGGACGTTTTTCAATGGCAAAAATCAATGAATATTGTAAATGCACAAACTGCAATTTCTCCGCATTGCAAGGTGCAATTCTGAAATTTTTTGCTTTTTCCTGCTCCTCTTAGCATGATAAAGAAGATTCAAAGAGAGTGAGATGCCAGCTCCTTTCATTCAGTCAGTAGCTTCAATCATTTCTGGTATATGAATAACATGATGTTTTTCAATGGCAAAAATCAATGAATATTGTAAATGCACAAACAGTAATTTCTCCGCATTGCAAGGTGCAATTCTGAAATTTTTTGCTTTTTCCTGCTCCTCTTAGCATGATAAAGAAGATTCAAAGAGAGTGAGATGCCAGCTCCTTTCATTCAGTCAGTAGCTTCAATCATTTCTGGACGTTTTTCAATGGCAAAAATCATTGAATATTGTAAATGCACAAACAGTAATTTCTCCGCATTGCAAGGTGCAATTCTGAAATTTTTTACTTTTTCCTGCTCCTCTTAGCATGATAAAGAAGATTCAAAGAGAGTTAGATGCCAGCTCCTTTCATTCAGTCAGTAGCTTCAATCATTTCTGGTATATGAATAACATGATGTTTTTCAATCGCAAAAATCAATGAATATTGTAAATGCACAAACAGTAATTTCTCCGCATTGCAAGGTGCAATTCTGAAATGTTTTGCTTTTTCCTGCTCCTCTTAGCATGATAAAGAAGATTCAAAGAGAGTGAGATGCCAGCTCCTTTCATTCAGTCAGTAGCTTCAATCATTTCTGGACGTTTTTCAATGGCAAAAATCAATGAATATTGTAAATGCACAAACAGTAATTTCTCCGCATTGCAAGGTGCAATTCTGAAATTTTTTGCTTTTTCCTGCTCCTCTTAGCATGACAAAGAAGATTCAAAGAGAGTGAGATGCCAGATCCTTTCCTTCAGTCAGTAGCTTCAATCATTTCTGGTATATGAATAACATGATGTTTTTCAATGGCAAAAATCAATGAATTTTGTAAATGCACAAACAGTAATTTCTCCGCATTGCAAGGCGCAATTCTGAAATTTTTTGCTTTTTCCTGCTCCTCTTAGCATGATAAAGAAGATTCAAAGAGAGTGAGATGCCAGCTCCTTTCATTCAGTCAGTAGCTTCAATCATTTCTGGACATTTTTCAATGGCAAAAATCAATGAATATTGTAAATGCACAAACAGTAATTTCTCCGCATTGCAAGGTGCAATTCTGAAATTTTTTGCTTTTTCCTGCTCCTCTTAGCATGATAAAGAAGATTCAAAGAGAGTGAGATGCCAGCTCCTTTCATTCAGTCAGTAGCTTCAATCATTTCTGGACGTTTTTCAATGGCAAAAATCAATGAATATTGTAAATGCACAAACAGTAATTTCTCCGCATTGCAAGGTGCAATTCTGAAATTTTTTGCTTTTTCCTGCTCCTCTTAGCATGATAAAGAAGATTCAAAGAGAGTGAGATGCCAGCTCCTTTCATTCAGTCAGTAGCTTCAATCATTTCTGGACGTTTTTCAATGGCAAAAATCATTGAATATTGTAAATGCACAAACAGTAATTTCTCCGCATTGCAAGGTGCAATTCTGAAATTTTTTACTTTTTCCTGCTCCTCTTAGCATGATAAAGAAGATTCAAAGAGAGTGAGATGCCAGCTCCTTTCATTCAGTCAGTAGCTTCAATCATTTCTGGTATATGAATAACATGATGTTTTTCAATCGCAAAAATCAATGAATATTGTAAATGCACAAACAGTAATTTCTCCGCATTGCAAGGTGCAATTCTGAAATGTTTTGCTTTTTCCTGCTCCTCTTAGCATGATAAAGAAGATTCAAAGAGAGTGAGATGCCAGCTCCTTTCATTCAGTCAGTAGCTTCAATCATTTCTGGACGTTTTTCAATGGCAAAAATCAATGAATATTGTAAATGCACAAACAGTAATTTCTCCGCATTGCAAGGTGCAATTCTGAAATTTTTTGCTTTTTCCTGCTCCTCTTAGCATGACAAAGAAGATTCAAAGAGAGTGAGATGCCAGATCCTTTTCTTCAGTCAGTAGCTTCAATCATTTCTGGTATATGAATAACATGATGTTTTTCAATGGCAAAAATCAATGAATTTTGTAAATGCACAAACAGTAATTTCTCCGCATTGCAAGGCGCAATTCTGAAATTTTTTGCTTTTTCCTGCTCCTCTTAGCATGATAAAGAAGATTCAAAGAGAGTGAGATGCCAGCTCCTTTCATTCAGTCAGTAGCTTCAATCATTTCTGGACATTTTTCAATGGCAAAAATCAATGAATATTGTAAATGCACAAACAGTAATTTCTCCGCATTGCAAGGTGCAATTCTGAAATTTTTTGCTTTTTCCTGCTCCTCTTAGCATGATAAAGAAGATTCAAAGAGAGTGAGATGCCAGCTCCTTTCATTCAGTCAGTAGCTTCAATCATTTCTGGACGTTTTTCAATGGCAAAAATCAATGAATATTGTAAATGCACAAACAGTAATTTCTCCGCATTGCAAGGTGCAATTCTGAAATTTTTTGCTTTTTCCTGCTCCTCTTAGCATGATAAAGAAGATTCAAAGAGAGTGAGATGCCAGCTCCTTTCATTCAGTCAGTAGCTTCAATCATTTCTGGACGTTTTTCAATGGCAAAAATCAATGAATATTGTAAATGCACAAACTGCAATTTCTCCGCATTGCAAGGTGCAATTCTGAAATTTTTTGCTTTTTCCTGCTCCTCTTAGCATGATAAAGAAGATTCAAAGAGAGTGAGATGCCAGCTCCTTTCATTCAGTCAGTAGCTTCAATCATTTCTGGTATATGAATAACATGATGTTTTTCAATGGCAAAAATCAATGAATATTGTAAATGCACAAACAGTAATTTCTCCGCATTGCAAGGTGCAATTCTGAAATTTTTTGCTTTTTCCTGCTCCTCTTAGCATGATAAAGAAGATTCAAAGAGAGTGAGATGCCAGCTCCTTTCATTCAGTCAGTAGCTTCAATCATTTCTGGACGTTTTTCAATGGCAAAAATCAATGAATATTGTAAATGCACAAACAGTAATTTCTCCGTATTGCAAGGTGCAATTCTGAAATTTTTTGCTTTTTCCTGCTTCTCTTAGCATGATAAAGAAGATTCAAAGAGAGTGAGATGCCAGCTCCTTTCATTCAGTCAGTAGCTTCAATCATTTCTGGACGTTTTTCAATGGCAAAAATCAATGAATATTGTAAATGCACAAGCAGTAATTTCTCCGCATTGCAAGGTGCAATTCTGAAATTTTTTGCTTTTTCCTGCTCCTCTTAGCATGATAAAGAAGATTCAAAGAGACTGAGATGCCAGCTCCTTTCATTCAGTCAGTAGCTTCAATCATTTCTGGACGTTTTTCAATGGCAAAAATCAATGAATATTGTAAATGCACAAACAGTAATTTCTCCGCATTGCAAGGTGCAATTCTGAAATTTTTTACTTTTTCCTGCTCCTCTTAGCATGAAAAAGAAGATTGAAAGAGAGTGAGATGCCAGCTCCTTTCATTCAGTCAGTAGCTTCAATCATTTCTGGTATATGAATAACATGATGTTTTTCAATGGCAAAAATCAATGAATATTGTAAATGCACAAACAGTAATTTCTCCGCATTGCAAGGTGCAATTCTGAATTTTTTTGCTTTTTCCTGCTCCTCTTAGCATGATAAAGAAGATTCAAAGAGAGTGAGATGCCAGCTCCTTTCATTCAGTCAGTAGCTTCAATCATTTCTGGACGTTTTTCAATGGCAAAAATCAATGAATATTGTAAATGCACAAACAGTAATTTCTCCGCATTGCAAGGTGCAATTCTGAAATTTTTTGCTTTTTCCTGCTCCTCTTAGCATGATAAAGAAGATTCAAAGAGAGTGAGATGCCAGCTCCTTTCATTCAGTCAGTAGCTTCAATCATTTCTGGTATATGAATAACATGATGTTTTTCAATGGCAAAAATCAATGAATATTGTAAATGCACAAACACTAATTTCTCCGCATTGCAAGGTGCAATTCTGAAATTTTTTGCTTTTTCCTGCTCCTCTTAGCATGATAAAGAAGATTCAAAGAGAGTGAGATGCCAGCTCCTTTCATTCAGTCAGTAGCTTCAATCATTTCTGGACGTTTTTCAATGGCAAAAATCAATGAATATTGTAAATGCACAAACAGTAATTTCTCCGCATTGCAAGGTGCAATTCTGAAATTTTTTGCTTTTTCCTGCTCCTCTTAGCATGATAAAGAAGATTCAAAGAGAGTGAGATGCCAGCTCCTTTCATTCAGTCAGTAGCTTCAATCATTTCTGGTATATGAATAACATGATGTTTTTCAATGGCAAAAATAATGAATATTGTAAATGCACAAACAGTAATTTCTCCGCATTGCAAGGTGCAATTCTGAAATTTTTTGCTTTTTCCTGCTCCTCTTAGCATGATAAAGAAGATTCAAAGAGAGTGAGATGCCAGCTCCTTTCATTCAGTCAGTAGCTTCAATCATTTCTGGTATATGAATAACATGATGTTTTTCAATGGCAAAAATCAATGAATATTGTAAATGCACAAACAGTAATTTCTCCGCATTGCAAGGTGCAATTCTGAAATTTTTTGCCTTTTCCTGCTCCTCTTAGCATGATAAAGAAGATTCAAAGAGAGTGAGATGCCAGCTCCTTTCATTCAGTCAGTAGCTTCAATCATTTCTGGACGTTTTTCAATGGCAAAAATCAATGAATATTGTAAATGCACAAACAGTAATTTCTCCGCATTGCAAGGTGCAATTCTGAAATTTTTTGCTTTTTCCTGCTCCTCTTAGCATGATAAAGAAGATTCAAAGAGAGTGAGATGCCAGCTCCTTTCATTCAGTCAGTAGCTTCAAACATTTCTGGTATATGAATAACATGATGTTTTTCAATGGCAAAAATCAATGAATATTGTAAATGCACAAACAGTAATTTCTCCGCATTGCAAGGTGCAATTCTGAAATTTTTTGCTTTTTCCTGCTCCTCTTAGCATGATAAAGAAGATTCAAAGAGAGTGAGATGCCAGCTCCTTTCATTCAGTCAGTAGCTTCAATCATTTCTGGACGTTTTTCAATGGCAAAAATCAATGAATATTGTAAATGCACAAACAGTAATTTCTCCGCATTGCAAGGTGCAATTCTGAAATTTTTTGCTTTTTCCTGCTCCTCTTAGCATGATAAAGAAGATTCAAAGAGAGTGAGATGCCAGCTCCTTTCATTCAGTCAGTAGCTTCAATCATTTCTGGACGTTTTTCAATGGCAAAAATCAATGAATATTGTAAATGCACAAACTGCAATTTCTCCGCATTGCAAGGTGCAATTCTGAAATTTTTTGCTTTTTCCTGCTCCTCTTAGCATGATAAAGAAGATTCAAAGAGAGTGAGATGCCAGCTCCTTTCATTCAGTCAGTAGCTTCAATCATTTCTGGTATATGAATAACATGATGTTTTTCAATGGCAAAAATCAATGAATATTGTAAATGCACAAACAGTAATTTCTCCGCATTGCAAGGTGCAATTCTGAAATTTTTTGCTTTTTCCTGCTCCTCTTAGCATGATAAAGAAGATTCAAAGAGAGTGAGATGCCAGCTCCTTTCATTCAGTCAGTAGCTTCAATCATTTCTGGACGTTTTTCAATGGCAAAAATCATTGAATATTGTAAATGCACAAACAGTAATTTCTCCGCATTGCAAGGTGCAATTCTGAAATTTTTTACTTTTTCCTGCTCCTCTTAGCATGATAAAGAAGATTCAAAGAGAGTTAGATGCCAGCTCCTTTCATTCAGTCAGTAGCTTCAATCATTTCTGGTATATGAATAACATGATGTTTTTCAATCGCAAAAATCAATGAATATTGTAAATGCACAAACAGTAATTTCTCCGCATTGCAAGGTGCAATTCTGAAATGTTTTGCTTTTTCCTGCTCCTCTTAGCATGATAAAGAAGATTCAAAGAGAGTGAGATGCCAGCTCCTTTCATTCAGTCAGTAGCTTCAATCATTTCTGGACGTTTTTCAATGGCAAAAATCAATGAATATTGTAAATGCACAAACAGTAATTTCTCCGCATTGCAAGGTGCAATTCTGAAATTTTTTGCTTTTTCCTGCTCCTCTTAGCATGACAAAGAAGATTCAAAGAGAGTGAGATGCCAGATCCTTTCCTTCAGTCAGTAGCTTCAATCATTTCTGGTATATGAATAACATGATGTTTTTCAATGGCAAAAATCAATGAATTTTGTAAATGCACAAACAGTAATTTCTCCGCATTGCAAGGCGCAATTCTGAAATTTTTTGCTTTTTCCTGCTCCTCTTAGCATGATAAAGAAGATTCAAAGAGAGTGAGATGCCAGCTCCTTTCATTCAGTCAGTAGCTTCAATCATTTCTGGACATTTTTCAATGGCAAAAATCAATGAATATTGTAAATGCACAAACAGTAATTTCTCCGCATTGCAAGGTGCAATTCTGAAATTTTTTGCTTTTTCCTGCTCCTCTTAGCATGATAAAGAAGATTCAAAGAGAGTGAGATGCCAGCTCCTTTCATTCAGTCAGTAGCTTCAATCATTTCTGGACGTTTTTCAATGGCAAAAATCAATGAATATTGTAAATGCACAAACAGTAATTTCTCCGCATTGCAAGGTGCAATTCTGAAATTTTTTGCTTTTTCCTGCTCCTCTTAGCATGATAAAGAAGATTCAAAGAGAGTGAGATGCCAGCTCCTTTCATTCAGTCAGTAGCTTCAATCATTTCTGGACGTTTTTCAATGGCAAAAATCATTGAATATTGTAAATGCACAAACAGTAATTTCTCCGCATTGCAAGGTGCAATTCTGAAATTTTTTACTTTTTCCTGCTCCTCTTAGCATGATAAAGAAGATTCAAAGAGAGTGAGATGCCAGCTCCTTTCATTCAGTCAGTAGCTTCAATCATTTCTGGTATATGAATAACATGATGTTTTTCAATCGCAAAAATCAATGAATATTGTAAATGCACAAACAGTAATTTCTCCGCATTGCAAGGTGCAATTCTGAAATGTTTTGCTTTTTCCTGCTCCTCTTAGCATGATAAAGAAGATTCAAAGAGAGTGAGATGCCAGCTCCTTTCATTCAGTCAGTAGCTTCAATCATTTCTGGACGTTTTTCAATGGCAAAAATCAATGAATATTGTAAATGCACAAACAGTAATTTCTCCGCATTGCAAGGTGCAATTCTGAAATTTTTTGCTTTTTCCTGCTCCTCTTAGCATGACAAAGAAGATTCAAAGAGAGTGAGATGCCAGATCCTTTTCTTCAGTCAGTAGCTTCAATCATTTCTGGTATATGAATAACATGATGTTTTTCAATGGCAAAAATCAATGAATTTTGTAAATGCACAAACAGTAATTTCTCCGCATTGCAAGGCGCAATTCTGAAATTTTTTGCTTTTTCCTGCTCCTCTTAGCATGATAAAGAAGATTCAAAGAGAGTGAGATGCCAGCTCCTTTCATTCAGTCAGTAGCTTCAATCATTTCTGGACATTTTTCAATGGCAAAAATCAATGAATATTGTAAATGCACAAACAGTAATTTCTCCGCATTGCAAGGTGCAATTCTGAAATTTTTTGCTTTTTCCTGCTCCTCTTAGCATGATAAAGAAGATTCAAAGAGAGTGAGATGCCAGCTCCTTTCATTCAGTCAGTAGCTTCAAACATTTCTGGTATATGAATAACATGATGTTTTTCAATGGCAAAAATCAATGAATATTGTAAATGCACAAACAGTAATTTCTCCGCATTGCAAGGTGCAAGTCTGAAATTTTTTGCTTTTTCCTGCTCCTCTTAGCATGATAAAGAAGATTCAAAGAGAGTGAGATGCCAGCTCCTTTCATTCAGTCAGTAGCTTCAATCATTTCTGGACGTTTTTCAATGGCAAAAATCAATGAATATTGTAAATGCACAAACAGTAATTTCTTCGCATTGCAAGGTGCAATTCTGAAATGTTTTGCTTTTTCCTGCTCCTCTTAGCATGATAAAGAATATTCAAAGAGAGTGAGATGCCAGCTCCTTTCATTCAGTCAGTAGCTTCAATCATTTCTGGTAAATGAATACCATGATGTTTTTCAATGGCAAAAATCAATGAATTTTGTAAATGCACAAACAGTAATTTCTCCGCATTGCAAGGCGCAATTCTGAAATTTTTTGCTTTTTCCTGCTCCTCTTAGCATGATAAAGAAGATTCAAAGAGAGTGAGATGCCAGCTCCTTTCATTCAGTCAGTAGCTTCAATCATTTCTGGACGTTTTTCAATGGCAAAAATCAATGAATATTGTAAATGCACAAACAGTAATTTCTCCGCATTGCAAGGTGCAATTCTGAAATTTTTTGCTTTTTCCTGCTCCTCTTAGCATGATAAAGAAGATTCAAAGAGAGTGAGATGCCAGCTCCTTTCATTCAGTCAGTAGCTTCAATCATTTCTGGATGTTTTTCAATGGCAAAAGTCAATGAATATTGTAAATGCACAAACTGTAATTTCTTCGCATTGCAAGGTGCAATTCTGAAATTTTTTGCTTTTCCTGCTCCTCTTAGCATGATAAAGAAGATTCATAGAGAGTGAGATGCCAGCTCCTTTCATTCAGTCAGTAGCTTCAATCATTTCTGGACGTTTTTCAATGGCAAAAATCAATGAATATTGTAATTGCACAAACAGTAATTTCTCCGCATTGCAAGGTGCAATTCTGAAATTTTTTGCTTTTTCCTGCTCCTCTTAGCATGATAAAGAAGATTCAAAGAGAGTGAGATGCCAGCTCCTTTCATTCAGTCAGTAGCTTCAAACATTTCTGGTATATGAATAACATGATGTTTTTCAATGGCAAAAATCAATGAATATTGTAAATGCACAGTAATTTCTCCGCATTGCAAGGTGCAATTCTGAAATTTTTTGCTTTTTCCTGCTCCTCTTAGCATGATAAAGAAGATTCAAAGAGAGTGAGATGCCAGCTCCTTTCATTCAGTCAGTAGCTTCAATCATTTCTGGACGTTTTTCAATGGCAAAAATCAATGAATATTGTAAATGCACAAACAGTAATTTCTCCGCATTGCAAGGTGCAATTCTGAAATTTTTTGCTTTTTCCTGCTCCTCTTAGCATGATAAAGAAGATTCAAAGAGAGTGAGATGCCAGCTCCTTTCATTCAGTCAGTAGCTTCAATCATTTCTGGACGTTTTTCAATGGCAAAAATCAATGAATATTGTAAATGCACAAACTGTAATTTCTCCGCATTGTAAGGTGCAATTCTGAAATTTTTTGCTTTTTCCTGCTCCTCTTAGCATGATAAAGAAGATTCAAAGAGAGTGAGATGCCAGCTCCTTTCATTCAGTCAGTAGCTTCAATCATTTCTGGACGTTTTTCAATGGCAAAAATCAATGAATATTGTAAATGCACAAACAGTAATTTCTCCGCATTGCAAGGTGCAATTCTGAAATTTTTTGCTTTTTCCTGCTCCTCTTAGCATGATAAAGAAGATTCAAAGAGAGTGAGATGCCAGCTCCTTTCATTCAGTCAGTAGCTTCAAACATTTCTGGTATATGAATAACATGATGTTTTTCAATGGCAAAAATCAATGAATATTGTAAATGCACAAACAGTAATTTCTCCGCATTGCAAGGTGCAAGTCTGAAATTTTTTGCTTTTTCCTGCTCCTCTTAGCATGATAAAGAAGATTCAAAGAGAGTGAGATGCCAGCTACTTTCATTCAGTCAGTAGCTTCAATCATTTCTGGACGTTTTTCAATGGTAAAAATCAATGAATATTGTAAATGCACAAACAGTAATTTCTCCGCATTGCAAGGTGCAATTCTGAAATTTTTTGCTTTTTCCTGCTCCTCTTAGCATGATAAAGAAGATTCAAAGAGAGTGAGATGCCAGCTCCTTTCATTCAGTCAGTAGCTTCAATCATTTCTGGACGTTTTTCAATGGCAAAAATCAATGAATATTGTAAATGCACAAACAGTAATTTCTCCGCATTGCAAGGTGCAATTCTGAAATTTTTTGCTTTTTCCTGCTCCTCTTAGCATGATAAAGAAGTTTCAAAGAGAGTGAGATGCCAGCTCCTTTCATTCAGTCAGTAGCTTCAATCATTTCTGGTAAATGAATAACATGATGTTTTTCAATGGCAAAAATCAATGAATTTTGTAAATGCACAAACACTAATTTCTCCGCATTGCAAGGCGCAATTCTGAAATTTTTTGCTTTTTCCTGCTCCTCTTAGCATGATAAAGAAGATTCAAAGAGAGTGAGATGCCAGCTCCTTTCATTCAGTCAGTAGCTTCAATCAGTTCTGAACGTTTTTCAATGGCAAAAATCAATGAATATTGTAAATGCACAAACAGTAATTTCTCCGCATTGCAAGGTGCAATTCTGAAATTTTTTGCTTTTTCCTGCTCCTCTTAGCATGATAAAGAAGATTCAAAGAGAGTGAGATGCCAGCTCCTTTCATTCAGTCAGTAGCTTCAATCATTTCTGGACGTTTTTCAATGGCAAAAATCAATGAATATTGTAAATGCACAAACAGTAATTTCTCCGCATTGCAAGGTGCAATTCTGAAATTTTTTGCTTTTTCCTGCTCCTCTTAGCATGATAAAGAAGATTCAAAGAGAGTGAGGTGCCAGCTCCTTTCATTCAGTCAGTAGCTTCAAACATTTCTGGTATATGAATAACATGTTTTTTAATGGCAAAAATCAATGAATATTGTAAATGCACAAACAGTAATTTCTCCGCATTGCAAGGAGCAATTCTGAAATTTTTTGCTTTTTCCTGCTCCTCTTAGCATGATAAAGAAGATTCAAAGAGAGTGAGATGCCAGCTCCTTTCATTCAGTCAGTAGCTTCAATCATTTCTGGACGTTTTTCAATGGCAAAAATCAATGAATATTGTAAATGCACAAACAGTAATTTCTCCGCATTGCAAGGTGCAATTCTGAAATTTTTTGCTTTTTCCTGCTCCTCTTAGCATGATAAAGAAGATTCAAAGAGAGTGAGATGCCAGCTCCTTTCATTCAGTCAGTAGCTTCAATCATTTCTGGACGTTTTTCAATGGCAAAAATCATTGAATATTGTAAATGCACAAACAGTAATTTCTCCGCATTGCAAGGTGCAATTCTGAAATTTTTTACTTTTTCCTGCTCCTCTTAGCATGATAAAGAAGATTCAAAGAGAGTGAGATGCCAGCTCCTTTCATTCAGTCAGTAGCTTCAATCATTTCTGGTATATGAATAACATGATGTTTTTCAATCGCAAAAATCAATGAATATTGTAAATGCACAAACAGTAATTTCTCCGCATTGCAAGGTGCAATTCTGAAATGTTTTGCTTTTTCCTGCTCCTCTTAGCATGATAAAGAAGATTCAAAGAGAGTGAGATGCCAGCTCCTTTCATTCAGTCAGTAGCTTCAATCATTTCTGGACGTTTTTCAATGGCAAAAATCAATGAATATTGTAAATGCACAAACAGTAATTTCTCCGCATTGCAAGGTGCAATTCTGAAATTTTTTGCTTTTTCCTGCTCCTCTTAGCATGACAAAGAAGATTCAAAGAGAGTGAGATGCCAGATCCTTTTCTTCAGTCAGTAGCTTCAATCATTTCTGGTATATGAATAACATGATGTTTTTCAATGGCAAAAATCAATGAATTTTGTAAATGCACAAACAGTAATTTCTCCGCATTGCAAGGCGCAATTCTGAAATTTTTTGCTTTTTCCTGCTCCTCTTAGCATGATAAAGAAGATTCAAAGAGAGTGAGATGCCAGCTCCTTTCATTCAGTCAGTAGCTTCAATCATTTCTGGACATTTTTCAATGGCAAAAATCAATGAATATTGTAAATGCACAAACAGTAATTTCTCCGCATTGCAAGGTGCAATTCTGAAATTTTTTGCTTTTTCCTGCTCCTCTTAGCATGATAAAGAAGATTCAAAGAGAGTGAGATGCCAGCTCCTTTCATTCAGTCAGTAGCTTCAAACATTTCTGGTATATGAATAACATGATGTTTTTCAATGGCAAAAATCAATGAATATTGTAAATGCACAAACAGTAATTTCTCCGCATTGCAAGGTGCAAGTCTGAAATTTTTTGCTTTTTCCTGCTCCTCTTAGCATGATAAAGAAGATTCAAAGAGAGTGAGATGCCAGCTCCTTTCATTCAGTCAGTAGCTTCAATCATTTCTGGACGTTTTTCAATGGCAAAAATCAATGAATATTGTAAATGCACAAACAGTAATTTCTTCGCATTGCAAGGTGCAATTCTGAAATGTTTTGCTTTTTCCTGCTCCTCTTAGCATGATAAAGAATATTCAAAGAGAGTGAGATGCCAGCTCCTTTCATTCAGTCAGTAGCTTCAATCATTTCTGGTAAATGAATACCATGATGTTTTTCAATGGCAAAAATCAATGAATTTTGTAAATGCACAAACAGTAATTTCTCCGCATTGCAAGGCGCAATTCTGAAATTTTTTGCTTTTTCCTGCTCCTCTTAGCATGATAAAGAAGATTCAAAGAGAGTGAGATGCCAGCTCCTTTCATTCAGTCAGTAGCTTCAATCATTTCTGGACGTTTTTCAATGGCAAAAATCAATGAATATTGTAAATGCACAAACAGTAATTTCTCCGCATTGCAAGGTGCAATTCTGAAATTTTTTGCTTTTTCCTGCTCCTCTTAGCATGATAAAGAAGATTCAAAGAGAGTGAGATGCCAGCTCCTTTCATTCAGTCAGTAGCTTCAATCATTTCTGGATGTTTTTCAATGGCAAAAGTCAATGAATATTGTAAATGCACAAACTGTAATTTCTTCGCATTGCAAGGTGCAATTCTGAAATTTTTTGCTTTTCCTGCTCCTCTTAGCATGATAAAGAAGATTCATAGAGAGTGAGATGCCAGCTCCTTTCATTCAGTCAGTAGCTTCAATCATTTCTGGACGTTTTTCAATGGCAAAAATCAATGAATATTGTAATTGCACAAACAGTAATTTCTCCGCATTGCAAGGTGCAATTCTGAAATTTTTTGCTTTTTCCTGCTCCTCTTAGCATGATAAAGAAGATTCAAAGAGAGTGAGATGCCAGCTCCTTTCATTCAGTCAGTAGCTTCAAACATTTCTGGTATATGAATAACATGATGTTTTCCAATGGCAAAAATCAATGAATATTGTAAATGCACAGTAATTTCTCCGCATTGCAAGGTGCAATTCTGAAATTTTTTGCTTTTTCCTGCTCCTCTTAGCATGATAAAGAAGATTCAAAGAGAGTGAGATGCCAGCTCCTTTCATTCAGTCAGTAGCTTCAATCATTTCTGGACGTTTTTCAATGGCAAAAATCAATGAATATTGTAAATGCACAAACAGTAATTTCTCCGCATTGCAAGGTGCAATTCTGAAATTTTTTGCTTTTTCCTGCTCCTCTTAGCATGATAAAGAAGATTCAAAGAGAGTGAGATGCCAGCTCCTTTCATTCAGTCAGTAGCTTCAATCATTTCTGGACGTTTTTCAATGGCAAAAATCAATGAATATTGTAAATGCACAAACTGTAATTTCTCCGCATTGTAAGGTGCAATTCTGAAATTTTTTGCTTTTTCCTGCTCCTCTTAGCATGATAAAGAAGATTCAAAGAGAGTGAGATGCCAGCTCCTTTCATTCAGTCAGTAGCTTCAATCATTTCTGGACGTTTTTCAATGGCAAAAATCAATGAATATTGTAAATGCACAAACAGTAATTTCTCCGCATTGCAAGGTGCAATTCTGAAATTTTTTGCTTTTTCCTGCTCCTCTTAGCATGATAAAGAAGATTCAAAGAGAGTGAGATGCCAGCTCCTTTCATTCAGTCAGTAGCTTCAAACATTTCTGGTATATGAATAACATGATGTTTTTCAATGGCAAAAATCAATGAATATTGTAAATGCACAAACAGTAATTTCTCCGCATTGCAAGGTGCAAGTCTGAAATTTTTTGCTTTTTCCTGCTCCTCTTAGCATGATAAAGAAGATTCAAAGAGAGTGAGATGCCAGCTACTTTCATTCAGTCAGTAGCTTCAATCATTTCTGGACGTTTTTCAATGGTAAAAATCAATGAATATTGTAAATGCACAAACAGTAATTTCTCCGCATTGCAAGGTGCAATTCTGAAATTTTTTGCTTTTTCCTGCTCCTCTTAGCATGATAAAGAAGATTCAAAGAGAGTGAGATGCCAGCTCCTTTCATTCAGTCAGTAGCTTCAATCATTTCTGGACGTTTTTCAATGGCAAAAATCAATGAATATTGTAAATGCACAAACAGTAATTTCTCCGCATTGCAAGGTGCAATTCTGAAATTTTTTGCTTTTTCCTGCTCCTCTTAGCATGATAAAGAAGTTTCAAAGAGAGTGAGATGCCAGCTCCTTTCATTCAGTCAGTAGCTTCAATCATTTCTGGTAAATGAATAACATGATGTTTTTCAATGGCAAAAATCAATGAATTTTGTAAATGCACAAACACTAATTTCTCCGCATTGCAAGGCGCAATTCTGAAATTTTTTGCTTTTTCCTGCTCCTCTTAGCATGATAAAGAAGATTCAAAGAGAGTGAGATGCCAGCTCCTTTCATTCAGTCAGTAGCTTCAATCAGTTCTGAACGTTTTTCAATGGCAAAAATCAATGAATATTGTAAATGCACAAACAGTAATTTCTCCGCATTGCAAGGTGCAATTCTGAAATTTTTTGCTTTTTCCTGCTCCTCTTAGCATGATAAAGAAGATTCAAAGAGAGTGAGATGCCAGCTCCTTTCATTCAGTCAGTAGCTTCAATCATTTCTGGACGTTTTTCAATGGCAAAAATCAATGAATATTGTAAATGCACAAACAGTAATTTCTCCGCATTGCAAGGTGCAATTCTGAAATTTTTTGCTTTTTCCTGCTCCTCTTAGCATGATAAAGAAGATTCAAAGAGAGTGAGGTGCCAGCTCCTTTCATTCAGTCAGTAGCTTCAAACATTTCTGGTATATGAATAACATGTTTTTTAATGGCAAAAATCAATGAATATTGTAAATGCACAAACAGTAATTTCTCCGCATTGCAAGGAGCAATTCTGAAATTTTTTGCTTTTTCCTGCTCCTCTTAGCATGATAAAGAAGATTCAAAGAGAGTGAGATGCCAGCTCCTTTCATTCAGTCAGTAGCTTCAATCATTTCTGGACGTTTTTCAATGGCAAAAATCAATGAATATTGTAAATGCACAAACAGTAATTTCTCCGCATTGCAAGGTGCAATTCTGAAATTTTTTGCTTTTTCCTGCTCCTCTTAGCATGATAAAGAAGATTCAAAGAGAGTGAGATGCCAGCTCCTTTCATTCAGTCAGTAGCTTCAATCATTTCTGGACGTTTTTCAATGGCAAAAATCAATGAATATTGTAAATGCACAAACTGTAATTTCTCCGCATTGCAAGGTGCAATTCTGAAATTTTTTGCTTTTTCCTGCTCCTCTTAGCATGATAAAGAAGATTCAAAGAGAGTGAGATGCCAGCTCCTTTCATTCAGTCAGTAGCTTCAAACATTTCTGGTATATGAATAACATGATGTTTTTCAATGGCAAAAATCAATGAATATTGTAAATGCACAAACAGTAATTTCTCCGCATTGCAAGGTGCAATTCTGAAATTTTTTGTTTTTTCCTGCTCCTCTTAGCATGATAAAGAAGATTCAAAGAGAGTGAGATGCCAGCTCCTTTCATTCAGTCAGTAGCTTCAAACATTTCTGGTATATGAATAACATGATGTTTTTCAATGGCAAAAATCAATGAATATTGTAAATGCACAAACAGTAATTTCTCCGCATTGCAAGGTGCAATTCTGAAATTTTTTGCTTTTTCCTGCTCCTCTTAGCATGTTAAAGAAGATTCAAAGAGAGTGAGATGCCAGCTCCTTTCGTTCAGTCAGTAGCCTCAATCATTTCTGGACGTTTTTCAATGGTAAAAATCAATGAATATTGTAAATGCACAAACAGTAATTTCTCCGCATTGCAAGGTGCAATTCTGAAATTTTTTGCTTTTTCCTGCTCCTCTTAGCATGATAAAGAAGATTCAAAGAGAGTGAGATGCCAGCTCCTTTCATTCAGTCAGTAGCTTCAATCATTTCTGGACGTTTTTCAATGGCAAAAATCAATGAATATTGTAAATGCACAAACAGTAATTTCTCCGCATTGCAAGGTGCAATTCTGAAATTTTTTGCTTTTACCTGCTCCTCTTAGCATGATAAAGAAGATTCAAAGAGAGTGAGATGCCAGCTCCTTTCATTCAGTCAGTAGCTTCAATCATTTCTGGACGTTTTTCAATGGCAAAAATCAATGAATATTGTAAATGCACAAACAGTAATTTCTCCGCATTGCAAGTTGCAATTCTGAAATTTTTTGCTTTTTCCTGCTCCACTTAGCATGATAAAGAAGATTCAAAGAGAGTGAGATGCCAGCTCCTTTCATTCAGTCAGTAGCTTCAAACATTTCTGGTATATGAATAACATGATGTTTTTCAATGGCAAAAATCAATGAATATTGTAAATGCACAAACAGTAATTTCTCCGCATTGCAAGGTGCAATTCTGAAATTTTTTGCTTTTTCCTGCTCCTCTTAGCATGATAAAGAAGATTCAAAGAGAGTGAGATGCCAGCTCCTTTCGTTCAGTCAGTAGCTTCAATCATTTCTGGACGTTTTTCAATGGCAAAAATCATTGAATATTATAAATGCACAAACAGTAATTTCTCCGCATTGCATAGTGCAATTCTGAAATTTTTTACTTTTTCCTGCTCCTCTTAGCATGATAAAGAAGATTCAAAGAGAGTGAGATGCCAGCTCCTTTCATTCAGTCAGTAGCTTCAATCATTTCTGGTATATGAATAACATGATGTTTTTCAATGGCAAAAATCAATGAATATTGTAAATGCACAAACAGTAATTTCTCCGCATTGCAAGGTGCAATTCTGAAATTTTTTGCCTTTTCCTGCTCCTCTTAGCATGATAAAGAAGATTCAAAGAGAGTGAGATGCCAGCTCCTTTCATTCAGTCAGTAGCTTCAATAATTTCTGGACGTTTTTCAATGGCAAAAATCAATGAATATTGTAAATGCACAAACAGTAATTTCTCCGCATTGCAAGGTGCAATTCTGAAATTTTTTGCTTTTTCCTGCTCCTCTTAGCATGATAAACATGATTCAAAGAGAGTGAGATGCCAGCTCCTTTCATTCAGTCAGTAGCTTCAATCATTTCTGGACGTTTTTCAATGGCAAAAATCAATGAATATTGTAAATGCACAAACAGTAATTTCTCCGCATTGCAAGGTGCAATTATGAAATTTTTTGCTTTTTCCTGCTCCTCTTAGCATGATAAAGAAGATTCAAAGAGAGTGAGATGCCAGCTCCTTTCATTCAGTCAGTAGCTTCAAACATTTCTGGTATATGAATAACATGATGTTTTTCAATGGCAAAAATCAATGAATATTGTAAATGCACAAACAGTAATTTCTCCGCATTGCAAGGTGCAATTCTGAAATTTTTTGCTTTTTCCTGCTCCTCTTAGCATGATAAAGAAGATTCAAAGAGAGTGAGATGCCAGCTCCTTTCATTCAGTCAGTAGCTTCAATCATTTCTGAACGTTTTTCAATGGCAAAAATCAATGAATATTGTAAATGCACAAACAGTAATTTCTCCGCATTGCAAGGTGCAATTCTGAAATTTTTTGCTTTTTCCTGCTCCTCTTAGCATGATAAAGAAGATTCAAAGAGAGTGAGATGCCAGCTCCTTTCATTCAGTCAGTAGCTTCAATCATTTCTGGACGTTTTTCAATGGCAAAAATCAATGAATATTGTAAATGCACAAACAGTAATTTCTCCGCATTGCAAGGTGCAATTCTGAAATTTTTTGCTTTTTCCTGCTCCTCTTAGCATGATAAAGAAGATTCAAAGAGAGTGAGGTGCCAGCTCCTTTCATTCAGTCAGTAGCTTCAAACATTTCTGGTATATGAATAACATGTTTTTCAATGGCAAAAATCAATGAATATTGTAAATGCACAAACAGTAATTTCTCCGCATTGCAAGGAGCAATTCTGAAATTTTTTGCTTTTTCCTGCTCCTCTTAGCATGATAAAGAAGATTCAAAGAGAGTGAGATGCCAGCTCCTTTCATTCAGTCAGTAGCTTCAATCATTTCTGGACGTTTTTCAATGGCAAAAATCAATGAATATTGTAAATGCACAAACAGTAATTTCTCCGCATTGCAAGGTGCAATTCTGAAATTTTTTGCTTTTTCCTGCTCCTCTTAGCATGATAAAGAAGATTCAAAGAGAGTGAGATGCCAGCTCCTTTCATTCAGTCAGTAGCTTCAATCATTTCTGGACGTTTTTCAATGGCAAAAATCAATGAATATTGTAAATGCACAAACTGTAATTTCTCCGCATTGCAAGGTGCAATTCTGAAATTTTTTGCTTTTTCCTGCTCCTCTTAGCATGATAAAGAAGATTCAAAGAGAGTGAGATGCCAGCTCCTTTCATTCAGTCAGTAGCTTCAAACATTTCTGGTATATGAATAACATGATGTTTTTCAATGGCAAAAATCAATGAATATTGTAAATGCACAAACAGTAATTTCTCCGCATTGCAAGGTGCAATTCTGAAATTTTTTGTTTTTTCCTGCTCCTCTTAGCATGATAAAGAAGATTCAAAGAGAGTGAGATGCCAGCTCCTTTCATTCAGTCAGTAGCTTCAAACATTTCTGGTATATGAATAACATGATGTTTTTCAATGGCAAAAATCAATGAATATTGTAAATGCACAAACAGTAATTTCTCCGCATTGCAAGGTGCAATTCTGAAATTTTTTGCTTTTTCCTGCTCCTCTTAGCATGTTAAAGAAGATTCAAAGAGAGTGAGATGCCAGCTCCTTTCGTTCAGTCAGTAGCCTCAATCATTTCTGGACGTTTTTCAATGGTAAAAATCAATGAATATTGTAAATGCACAAACAGTAATTTCTCCGCATTGCAAGGTGCAATTCTGAAATTTTTTGCTTTTTCCTGCTCCTCTTAGCATGATAAAGAAGATTCAAAGAGAGTGAGATGCCAGCTCCTTTCATTCAGTCAGTAGCTTCAAACATTTCTGGTATATGAATAACATGATGTTTTTCAATGGCAAAAATCAATGAATATTGTAAATGCACAAACAGTAATTTCTCCGCATTGCAAGGTGCAATTCTGAAATTTTTTGCTTTTTCCTGCTCCTCTTAGCATGATAAAGAAGATTCAAAGAGAGTGAGATGCCAGCTCCTTTCATTCAGTCAGTAGCTTCAATCATTTCTGGTATATGAATAACATGATGTTTTTCAATGGCAAAAATCAATGAATATTGTAAATGCACAAACAGTAATTTCTCCGCATTGCAAGGTGCAATTCTGAAATTTTTTGCTTTTTCCTGCTCCTCTTAGCATGATAAAGAAGATTCAAAGAGAGTGAGATGCCAGCTCCTTTCATTCAGTCAGTAGCTTCAATAATTTCTGGACGTTTTTCAATGGCAAAAATCAATGAATATTGTAAATGCACAAACAGTAATTTCTCCGCATTGCAAGGTGCAATTCTGAAATTTTTTGCTTTTTCCTGCTCCTCTTAGCATGATAAACATGATTCATAGAGAGTGAGATGCCAGCTCCTTTCATTCAGTCAGTAGCTTCAATCATTTCTGGACGTTTTTCAATGGCAAAAATCAATGAATATTGTAAATGCACAAACAGTAATTTCTCCGCATTGCAAGGTGCAATTCTGAAATTTTTTGCTTTTACCTGCTCCTCTTAGCATGATAAAGAAGATTCAAAGAGAGTGAGATGCCAGCTCCTTTCATTCAGTCAGTAGCTTCAATCATTTCTGGACGTTTTTCAATGGCAAAAATCAATGAATATTGTAAATGCACAAACAGTAATTTCTCCGCATTGCAAGTTGCAATTCTGAAATTTTTTGCTTTTTCCTGCTCCACTTAGCATGATAAAGAAGATTCAAAGAGAGTGAGATGCCAGCTCCTTTCATTCAGTCAGTAGCTTCAAACATTTCTGGTATATGAATAACATGATGTTTTTCAATGGCAAAAATCAATGAATATTGTAAATGCACAAACAGTAATTTCTCCGCATTGCAAGGTGCAATTCTGAAATTTTTTGCTTTTTCCTGCTCCTCTTAGCATGATAAAGAAGATTCAAAGAGAGTGAGATGCCAGCTCCTTTCGTTCAGTCAGTAGCTTCAATCATTTCTGGACGTTTTTCAATGGCAAAAATCATTGAATATTATAAATGCACAAACAGTAATTTCTCCGCATTGCATAGTGCAATTCTGAAATTTTTTACTTTTTCCTGCTCCTCTTAGCATGATAAAGAAGATTCAAAGAGAGTGAGATGCCAGCTCCTTTCATTCAGTCAGTAGCTTCAATCATTTCTGGTATATGAATAACATGATGTTTTTCAATGGCAAAAATCAATGAATATTGTAAATGCACAAACAGTAATTTCTCCGCATTGCAAGGTGCAATTCTGAAATTTTTTGCTTTTTCCTGCTCCTCTTAGCATGATAAAGAAGATTCAAAGAGAGTGAGATGCCAGCTCCTTTCATTCAGTCAGTAGCTTCAATAATTTCTGGACGTTTTTCAATGGCAAAAATCAATGAATATTGTAAATGCACAAACAGTAATTTCTCCGCATTGCAAGGTGCAATTCTGAAATTTTTTGCTTTTTCCTGCTCCTCTTAGCATGATAAACATGATTCAAAGAGAGTGAGATGCCAGCTCCTTTCATTCAGTCAGTAGCTTCAATCATTTCTGGACGTTTTTCAATGGCAAAAATCAATGAATATTGTAAATGCACAAACAGTAATTTCTCCGCATTGCAAGGTGCAATTATGAAATTTTTTGCTTTTTCCTGCTCCTCTTAGCATGATAAAGAAGATTCAAAGAGAGTGAGATGCCAGCTCCTTTCATTCAGTCAGTAGCTTCAAACATTTCTGGTATATGAATAACATGATGTTTTTCAATGGCAAAAATCAATGAATATTGTAAATGCACAAACAGTAATTTCTCCGCATTGCAAGGTGCAATTCTGAAATTTTTTGCTTTTTCCTGCTCCTCTTAGCATGATAAAGAAGATTCAAAGAGAGTGAGATGCCAGCTCCTTTCATTCAGTCAGTAGCTTCAATCATTTCTGGATGTTTTTCAATGGCAAAAATCAATGAATATTGTAAATGCACAAACAGTAATTTCTCCGCATTGCAAGGTGCAATTCTGAAATTTTTTGCTTTTTCCTGCTCCTCTTAGCATGATAAACAAGATTCAAAGAGAGTGAGATGCCAGCTCCTTTCATTCAGTCAGTAGCTTCAATCATTTCTGGACGTTTTTCAATGGCAAAAATCAATGAATATTGTAAATGCACAAACAGTAATTTCTCCGCATTGCAAGGTGCAATTCTGAAATTTTTTGCTTTTTCCTGCTCCTCTTAGCATGATAAAGAAGATTCAAAGAGAGTGAGATGCCAGCTCCTTTCATTCAGTCAGTAGCTTCAAACATTTCTGGTATATGAATAACATGATGTTTTTCAATGGCAAAAATCAATGAATATTGTAAATGCACAAACAGTAATTTCTCCGCATTGCAAGGTGCAATTCTGAAATTTTTTGCTTTTTCCTGCTCCTCTTAGCATGATAAAGAAGATTCAAAGAGAGTGAGATGCCAGCTCCTTTCATTCAGTCAGTAGCTTCAATCATTTCTGGATGTTTTTCAATGGCAAAAATCAATGAATATTGTAAATGCACAAACAGTAATTTCTCCGCATTGCAAGGTGCAATTCTGAAATTTTTTGCTTTTTCCTGCTCCTCTTAGCATGATAAACAAGATTCAAAGAGAGTGAGATGCCAGCTCCTTTCATTCAGTCAGTAGCTTCAATCATTTCTGGACGTTTTTCAATGGCAAAAATCAATGAATATTGTAAATGCACAAACAGTAATTTCTCCGCATTGCAAGGTGCAATTCTGAAATTTTTTGCTTTTTCCTGCTCCTCTTAGCATGATAAAGAAGATTCAAAGAGAGTGAGATGCCAGCTCCTTTCATTCAGTCAGTAGCTTCAAACATTTCTGGTATATGAATAACATGATGTTTTTCAATGGCAAAAATCAATGAATATTGTAAATGTACAAACAGTAATTTCTCCGCATTGCAAGGTGCAAGTCTGAAATTTTTTGCTTTTTCCTGCTCCTCTTAGCATGATAAAGAAGATTCAAAGAGAGTGAGATGCCAGCTACTTTCATTCAGTCAGTAGCTTCAATCATTTCTGGACGTTTTTCAATGGTAAAAATCAATGAATATTGTAAATGCACAAACAGTAATTTCTCCACATTGCAAGGTGCAATTCTGAAATTTTTTGCTTTTTCCTGCTCCTCTTAGCATGATAAAGAAGATTCAAAGAGAGTGAGATGCCAGCTCCTTTCATTCAGTCAGTAGCTTCAAACATTTCTGGTATATGAATAACATGATGTTTTTCAATGGCAAAAATCAATGAATATTGTAAATGCACAAACAGTAATTTCTCCGCATTGCAAGGTGCAATTCTGAAATTTTTTGCTTTTTCCTGCTCCTCTTAGCATGATAAAGAAGATTCAAAGAGAGTGAGATGCCAGCTCCTTTCATTCAGTCAGTAGCTTCAAACATTTCTGGTATATGAATAACATGATGTTTTTCAATGGCAAAAATCAATGAATATTGTAAATGCACAAACAGTAATTTCTCCGCATTGCAAGGTGCAATTCTGAAATTTTTTGCTTTTTCCTGCTCCTCTTAGCATGATAAAGAAGATTCAAAGAGAGTGAGATGCCAGCTCCTTTCATTCAGTCAGTAGCTTCAATCATTTCTGGATGTTTTTCAATGGCAAAAATCAATGAATATTGTAAATGCACAAACTGTAATTTCTCCGCATTGCAAGGTGCAATTCTGAAATTTTTTGCTTTTTCCTGCTCCTCTTAGCATGATAAAGAAGATTCAAAGAGAGTGAGATGCCAGCTCCTTTCATTCAGTCAGTAGCTTCAATCATTTCTGGACGTTTTTCAATGGCAAAAATCAATGAATATTGTAAATGCACAAACAGTAATTTCTCCGCATTGCAAGGTGCAATTCTGAAATTTTTTGCTTTTTCCTGCTCCTCTTAGCATGATAAAGAAGATTCAAAGAGAGTGAGATGCCAGCTCCTTTCATTCAGTCAGTACCTTCAATCATTTCTGGACGTTTTTCAATGGCAAAAATCAATGAAAATTGTAAATGCACAAACAGTAATTTCTCCGCATTGCAAGGTGCGATTCTGAAATTTTTTGCTTTTTCCTGCTCCTCTTAGCATGATAAAGAAGATTCAAAGAGAGTGAGATGCCAGCTCCTTTCATTCAGTCAGTAGCTTCAAACATTTCTGGTATATGAATAACATGATGTTTTTCAATGGCAAAAATCAATGAATATTGTAAATGCACAAACAGTAATTTCTCCGCATTGCAAGGTGCAAGTCTGAAATTTTTTGCTTTTTCCTGCTCCTCTTAGCATGATAAAGAAGATTCAAAGAGAGTGAGATGCCAGCTACTTTCATTCAGTCAGTAGCTTCAATCATTTCTGGACCTTTTTCAATGGTAAAAATCAATGAATATTGTAAATGCACAAACAGTAATTTCTCCACATTGCAAGGTGCAATTCTGAAATTTTTTGCTTTTTCCTGCTCCTCTTAGCATGATAAAGAAGATTCAAAGAGAGTGAGATGCCAGCTCCTTTCATTCAGTCAGTAGCTTCAAACATTTCTGGTATATGAATAACATGTTTTTCAATGGCAAAAATCAATGAATATTGTAAATGCACAAACAGTAATTTCTCCGCATTGCAAGGTGCAATTCTGAATTTTTTTGCTTTTTCCTGCTCCTCTTAGCATGATAAAGAAGATTCAAAGAGAGTGAGATGCCAGCTCCTTTCATTCAGTCAGTAGCTTCAAACATTTCTGGTATATGAATAACATGATGTTTTTCAATGGCAAAAATCAATGAATATTGTAAATGCACAAACAGTAATTTCTCCGCATTGCAAGGTGCAATTCTGAAATTTTTTGCTTTTTCCTGCTCCTCTTAGCATGATAAAGAAGATTCAAAGAGAGTGAGATGCCAGCTCCTTTCATTCAGTCAGTAGCTTCAATCATTTCTGGATGTTTTTCAATGGCAAAAATCAATGAATATTGTAAATGCACAAACAGTAATTTCTCCGCATTGCAAGGTGCAATTCTGAAATTTTTTGCTTTTTCCTGCTCCTCTTAGCATGATAAAGAAGATTCAAAGAGAGTGAGATGTCAGCTCCTTTCATTCAGTCAGTAGCTTCAAACATTTCTGGTATATGAATAACATGATGTTTTTCAATGGCAAAAATCAATGAATTTTGTAAATGCACAAACAGTAATTTCTCCGCATTGCAAGGTGCAATTCTGAAATTTTTTGCTTTTTCCTGCTCCTCTTAGCATGATAAAGAAGATTCAAAGAGAGTGAGATGCCAGCTCCTTTCATTCAGTCAGTAGCTTCAATCATTTCTGGATGTTTTTCAATGCCAAAAATCAATGAATATTGTAAATGCACAAACAGTAATATCTCCACATTGCAAGGTGCAATTCTGAAATTTTTTGCTTTTTCCTGCTAATCCTAGCATGATAAAGAAGATTCAAAGAGAGTGAGATGCCAGCTCCTTTCATTCAGTCAGTAGCTTCAAACATTTCTGGTATATGAAAAACACATGTTTTTCAATGGCAAAAATCAATGAATATTGTAAATGCACAAACAGTAATATCTCCACATTGCAAGGTGCAATTCTGAAATTTTTTGCTTTTTCCTGCTAATCCTAGCATGATAAAGAAGATTCAAAGAGAGTGAGATGCCAGCTCCTTTCATTCAGTCAGTAGCTTCAAACATTTCTGGTATATGAAAAACATGTTTTTCAATGGCAAAAATCAATGAATATTGTAAATGCACAAACAGTAATATCTCCACATTGCAAGGTGCAATTCTGAAATTTTTAGCTTTTTCCTGTTAATCCTAGCATGATAAAGAAGATTCAAAGAGAGTGAGATGCCAGCTCCTTTCATTCAGTCAGTAGCTTCAAACATTTCTGGACGTTTTTCAATGGCAAAAATCAATGAATATTGTAAATGCACAAACAGTAATATCTCCACATTGCAAGGTGCAATTCTGAAATTTTTTGCTTTTTCCTGTTAATCCTAGCATGATAAACAAGATTCAAAGAGAGTGAGATGCCAGCTCCTTTCATTCAGTCAGTAGCTTTAAACATTTCTGGTATATGAAAAACGTTTTTCAATGGCAAAAATCAATGAATATTGTAAATGCACAAACAGTAATATCTCCACATTGCAAGGTGCAATTCTGAAATTTTTTGCTTTTTCCTGCTAATCCTAGCATGATAAAGAAGATTCAAAGAGAGTGAGATGCCAGCTCCTTTCATTCAGTCAGTAGCTTCAAACATTTCTGGTATATGAAAAACATGTTTTTCAATGGCAAAAATCAATGAATATTGTAAATGCACAAACAGTAATATCTCCACATTGCAAGGTGCAATTCTGAAATTTTTTGCTTTTTCCTGCTAATCCTAGCATGATAAAGAAGATTCAAAGAGAGTGAGATGCCAGCTCCTTTCATTCAGTCAGTAGCTTCAAACATTTCTGGACGTTTTTCAATGGCAAAAATCAATGAATATTGTAAATGCACAAACAGTAATATCTCCACATTGCAAGGTGCAATTCTGAAATTTTTTGCTTTTTCCTGTTAATCCTAGCATGATAAAGAAGATTCAAAGAGAGTGAGATGCCAGCTCCTTTCATTCAGTCAGTAGCTTCAAACATTTCTGGTATATGAAAAACATGTTTTTCAATGGCAAAAATCAATGAATATTGTAAATGCACAAACAGTAATATCTCCACATTGCAAGGTGAAATTCTGAAATTTTTTGCTTTTTCCTGTTAATCCTAGCATGATAAAGAAGATTCAAAGAGAGTGAGATGCCAGCTCCTTTCATTCAGTCAGTAGCTTCAAACATTTCTGGTATATGAAAAACATGTTTTTCAATGGCAAAAATCAATGAATATTGTAAATGCACAAACAGTAATATCTCCACATTGCAAGGTGCAATTCTGAAATTTTTTGCTTTTTCCTGCTAATCCTAGCATGATAAAGAAGATTCAAAGAGAGTGAGATGCCAGCTCCTTTCATTCAGTCAGTAGCTTCAATCATTTCTGGACATTTTTCAATGGCAAAAATCAATGAATATTGTAAATGCACAAACAGTAATTTCTCCGCATTGCAAGGTGCAATTCTGAAATTTTTTGCTTTTTCCTGCTCCTCTTAGCATGATAAAGAAGATTCAAAGAGAGTGAGATGACAGCTCCTTTCATTCAGTCAGTAGCTTCAATCATTTCTGGACGTTTTTCAATGGCAAAAATCAATGAATATTGTAAATGCACAAACAGTAATTTCTCCGCATTGCAAGGTGCAATTCTGAAATTTTTTGCTTTTTCCTGCTCCTCTTAGCATGATAAAGAAGATTCAAAGAGAGTGAGATGCCAGCTCCTTTCATTCAGTCAGTAGCTTCAAACATTTCTGGTATATGAAAAACATGTTTTTCAATGGCAAAAATCAATGAATATTGTAAATGCACAAACAGTAATATCTCCACATTGCAAGGTGCAATTCTGAAATTCTTTGCTTTTTCCTGCTAATCCTAGCATGATAAAGAAGATTCAAAGAGAGTGAGATGCCAGCTCCTTTCATTCAGTCAGTAGCTTCAAACATTTCTGGTATATGAAAAACATGTTTTTCAATGGCAAAAATCAATGAATATTGTAAATGCACAAACAGTAATATCTCCACATTGCAAGGTGCAATTCTGAAATTTTTAGCTTTTTCCTGTTAATCCTAGCATGATAAAGAAGATTCAAAGAGAGTGAGATGCCAGCTCCTTTCATTCAGTCAGTAGCTTCAAACATTTCTGGACGTTTTTCAATGGCAAAAATCAATGAATATTGTAAATGCACAAACAGTAATATCTCCACATTGCAAGGTGCAATTCTGAAATTTTTTGCTTTTTCCTGTTAATCCTAGCATGATAAAGAAGATTCAAAGAGAGTGAGATGCCAGCTCCTTTCATTCAGTCAGTAGCTTCAAACATTTCTGGTATATGAAAAACATGTTTTTCAATGGCAAAAATCAATGAATATTGTAAATGCACAAACAGTAATATCTCCACATTGCAAGGTGCAATTCTGAAATTTTTTGCTTTTTCCTGCTAATCCTAGCATGATAAAGAAGATTCAAAGAGAGTGAGATGCCAGCTCCTTTCATTCAGTCAGTAGCTTCAAACATTTCTGGACGTTTTTCAATGGCAAAAATCAATGAATATTGTAAATGCACAAACAGTAATATCTCCACATTGCAAGGTGCAATTCTGAAATTTTTTGCTTTTTCCTGTTAATCCTAGCATGATAAAGAAGATTCAAAGAGAGTGAGATGCCAGCTCCTTTCATTCAGTCAGTAGCTTCAAACATTTCTGGTATATGAAAAACGTTTTTCAATGGCAAAAATCAATGAATATTGTAAATGCACAAACAGTAATATCTCCACATTGCAAGGTGCAATTCTGAAATTTTTTGCTTTTTCCTGCTAATCCTAGCATGATAAAGAAGATTCAAAGAGAGTGAGATGCCAGCTCCTTTCATTCAGTCAGTAGCTTCAAACATTTCTGGTATATGAAAAACATGTTTTTCAATGGCAAAAATCAATGAATATTGTAAATGCACAAACAGTAATATCTCCACATTGCAAGGTGCAATTCTGAAATTTTTTGCTTTTTCCTGCTAATCCTAGCATGATAAAGAAGATTCAAAGAGAGTGAGATGCCAGCTCCTTTCATTCAGTCAGTAGCTTCAAACATTTCTGGACGTTTTTCAATGGCAAAAATCAATGAATATTGTAAATGCACAAACAGTAATATCTCCACATTGCAAGGTGCAATTCTGAAATTTTTTGCTTTTTCCTGTTAATCCTAGCATGATAAAGAAGATTCAAAGAGAGTGAGATGCCAGCTCCTTTCATTCAGTCAGTAGCTTCAAACATTTCTGGTATATGAAAAACATGTTTTTCAATGGCAAAAATCAATGAATATTGTAAATGCACAAACAGTAATATCTCCACATTGCAAGGTGAAATTCTGAAATTTTTTGCTTTTTCCTGTTAATCCTAGCATGATAAAGAAGATTCAAAGAGAGTGAGATGCCAGCTCCTTTCATTCAGTCAGTAGCTTCAAACATTTCTGGTATATGAAAAACATGTTTTTCAATGGCAAAAATCAATGAATATTGTAAATGCACAAACAGTAATATCTCCACATTGCAAGGTGCAATTCTGAAATTTTTTGCTTTTTCCTGCTAATCCTAGCATGATAAAGAAGATTCAAAGAGAGTGAGATGCCAGCTCCTTTCATTCAGTCAGTAGCTTCAATCATTTCTGGACATTTTTCAATGGCAAAAATCAATGAATATTGTAAATGCACAAACAGTAATTTCTCCGCATTGCAAGGTGCAATTCTGAAATTTTTTGCTTTTTCCTGCTCCTCTTAGCATGATAAAGAAGATTCAAAGAGAGTGAGATGACAGCTCCTTTCATTCAGTCAGTAGCTTCAATCATTTCTGGACGTTTTTCAATGGCAAAAATCAATGAATATTGTAAATGCACAAACAGTAATTTCTCCGCATTGCAAGGTGCAATTCTGAAATTTTTTGCTTTTTCCTGCTCCTCTTAGCATGATAAAGAAGATTCAAAGAGAGTGAGATGCCAGCTCCTTTCATTCAGTCAGTAGCTTCAAACATTTCTGGTATATGAAAAACATGTTTTTCAATGGCAAAAATCAATGAATATTGTAAATGCACAAACAGTAATATCTCCACATTGCAAGGTGCAATTCTGAAATTCTTTGCTTTTTCCTGCTAATCCTAGCATGATAAAGAATATTCAAAGAGAGTGAGATGCCAGCTCCTTTCATTCAGTCAGTAGCTTCAAACATTTCTGGTATATGAAAAACATGTTTTTCAATGGCAAAAATCAATGAATATTGTAAATGCACAAACAGTAATATCTCCACATTGCAAGGTGCAATTCTGAAATTTTTAGCTTTTTCCTGTTAATCCTAGCATGATAAAGAAGATTCAAAGAGAGTGAGATGCCAGCTCCTTTCATTCAGTCAGTAGCTTCAAACATTTCTGGACGTTTTTCAATGGCAAAAATCAATGAATATTGTAAATGCACAAACAGTAATATCTCCACATTGCAAGGTGCAATTCTGAAATTTTTTGCTTTTTCCTGTTAATCCTAGCATGATAAAGAAGATTCAAAGAGAGTGAGATGCCAGCTCCTTTCATTCAGTCAGTAGCTTCAAACATTTCTGGTATATGAAAAACATGTTTTTCAATGGCAAAAATCAATGAATATTGTAAATGCACAAACAGTAATATCTCCACATTGCAAGGTGCAATTCTGAAATTTTTTGCTTTTTCCTGCTAATCCTAGCATGATAAAGAAGATTCAAAGAGAGTGAGATGCCAGCTCCTTTCATTCAGTCAGTAGCTTCAAACATTTCTGGACGTTTTTCAATGGCAAAAATCAATGAATATTGTAAATGCACAAACAGTAATATCTCCACATTGCAAGGTGCAATTCTGAAATTTTTTGCTTTTTCCTGTTAATCCTAGCATGATAAAGAAGATTCAAAGAGAGTGAGATGCCAGCTCCTTTCATTCAGTCAGTAGCTTCAAACATTTCTGGTATATGAAAAACGTTTTTCAATGGCAAAAATCAATGAATATTGTAAATGCACAAACAGTAATATCTCCACATTGCAAGGTGCAATTCTGAAATTTTTTGCTTTTTCCTGCTAATCCTAGCATGATAAAGAAGATTCAAAGAGAGTGAGATGCCAGCTCCTTTCATTCAGTCAGTAGCTTCAAACATTTCTGGTATATGAAAAACATGTTTTTCAATGGCAAAAATCAATGAATATTGTAAATGCACAAACAGTAATATCTCCACATTGCAAGGTGCAATTCTGAAATTTTTTGCTTTTTCCTGCTAATCCTAGCATGATAAAAAAGATTCAAAGAGAGTGAGATGCCAGCTCCTTTCATTCAGTCAGTAGCTTCAAACATTTCTGGATGTTTTTCAATGGCAAAAATCAATGAATATTGTAAATGCACAAACAGTAATATCTCCACATTGCAAGGTGCAATTCTGAAATTTTTTGCTTTTTCCTGTTAATCCTAGCATGATAAAGAAGATTCAAAGAGAGTGAGATGCCAGCTCCTTTCATTCAGTCAGTAGCTTCAAACATTTCTGGTATATGAAAAACGTTTTTCAATGGCAAAAATCAATGAATATTGTAAATGCACAAACAGTAATATCTCCACATTGCAAGGTGCAATTCTGAAATTTTTTGCTTTTTCCTGCTAATCCTAGCATGATAAAGAAGATTCAAAGAGAGTGAGATGCCAGCTCCTTTCATTCAGTCAGTAGCTTCAAACATTTCTGGTATATGAAAAACATGTTTTTCAATGGCAAAAATCAATGAATATTGTAAATGCACAAACAGTAATATCTCCACATTGGAAGGTGCAATTCTGAAATTTTTAGCTTTTTCCTGTTAATCCTAGCATGATAAAGAAGATTCAAAGAGAGTGAGATGCCAGCTCCTTTCATTCAGTCAGTAGCTTCAAACATTTCTGGACGTTTTTCAATGGCAAAAATCAATGAATATTGTAAATGCACAAACAGTAATATCTCCACATTGCAAGGTGCAATTCTGAAATTTTTTGCTTTTTCCTGTTAATCCTAGCATGATAAAGAAGATTCAAAGAGAGTGAGATGCCAGCTCCTTTCATTCAGTCAGTAGCTTCAAACATTTCTGGTATATGAAAAACATGTTTTTCAATGGCAAAAATCAATGAATATTGTAAATGCACAAACAGTAATATCTCCACATTGCAAGGTGCAATTCTGAAATTTTTTGCTTTTTCCTGCTAATCCTAGCATGATAAAGAAGATTCAAAGAGAGTGAGATGCCAGCTCCTTTCATTCAGTCAGTAGCTTCAAACATTTCTGGTATATGAAAAACATGTTTTTCAATGGCAAAAATCAATGAATATTGTAAATGCACAAACAGTAATATCTCCACATTGCAAGGTGCAATTCTGAAATTTTTTGCTTTTTCCTGCTAATCCTAGCATGATAAAGAAGATTCAAAGAGAGTGAGATGCCAGCTCCTTTCATTCAGTCAGTAGCTTCAAACATTTCTGGACGTTTTTCAATGGCAAAAATCAATGAATATTGTAAATGCACAAACAGTAATATCTCCACATTGCAAGGTGAAATTCTGAAATTTTTTGCTTTTTCCTGTTAATCCTAGCATGATAAAGAAGATTCAAAGAGAGTGAGATGCCAGCTCCTTTCATTCAGTCAGTAGCTTCAAACATTTCTGGTATATGAAAAACATGTTTTTCAATGGCAAAAATCAATGAATATTGTAAATGCACAAACAGTAATATCTCCACATTGCAAGGTGCAATTCTGAAATTTTTTGCTTTTTCCTGCTAATCCTAGCATGATAAAGAAGATTCAAAGAGAGTGAGATGCCAGCTCCTTTCATTCAGTCAGTAGCTTCAATCATTTCTGGACATTTTTCAATGGCAAAAATCAATGAATATTGTAAATGCACAAACAGTAATTTCTCCGCATTGCAAGGTGCAATTCTGAAATTTTTTGCTTTTTCCTGCTCCTCTTAGCATGATAAAGAAGATTCAAAGAGAGTGAGATGACAGCTCCTTTCATTCAGTCAGTAGCTTCAATCATTTCTGGACGTTTTTCAATGGCAAAAATCAATGAATATTGTAAATGCACAAACAGTAATTTCTCCGCATTGCAAGGTGCAATTCTGAAATTTTTTGCTTTTTCCTGCTAATCCTAGCATGATAAAGAAGATTCAAAGAGTGAGATGCCAGCTCCTTTCATTCAGTCAGTAGCTTCAAACATTTCTGGTATATGAAAAACATGTTTTTCAATGGCAAAAATCAATGAATATTGTAAATGCACAAACAGTAATATCTCCACATTGCAAGGTGCAATTCTGAAATTTTTTGCTTTTTCCTGTTAATCCTAGCATGATAAAGAAGATTCAAAGAGAGTGAGATGCAAGCTCCTTTCATTCAGTCAGTAGCTTCAAACATTTCTGGTATATGAAAAACATGTTTTTCAATGGCAAAAATCAATGAATATTGTAAATGCACAAACAGTAATATCTCCACATTGCAAGGTGCAATTCGGAAATTTTTTGCTTTTTCCTGCTAATCCTAGCATGATAAAGAAGATTCAAAGAGAGTGAGATGCCAGCTCCTTTCATTCAGTCAGTAGTTTCAAACATTTCTGGTATATGAATAACATGATGTTTTTCAATGGCAAAAATCAATGAATATTGTAAATGCACAAACAGTAATATCTCCACATTGCAAGGTGCAATTCTGAAATTTTTTGCTTTTTCCTGCTAATCCTAGCATGATAAAGAAGATTCAAAGAGAGTGAGATGCCAGCTCCTTTCATTCAGTCAGTAGCTTCAAACATTTCTGGACGTTTTTCAATGGCAAAAATCAATGAATATTGTAAATGCACAAACAGTAATATCTCCACATTGCAAGGTGCAATTCTGAAATTTTTTGCTTTTTCCTGTTAATCCTAGCATGATAAAGAAGATTCAAAGAGAGTGAGATGCCAGCTCCTTTCATTCAGTCAGTAGCTTCAAACATTTCTGGTATATGAAAAACATGTTTTTCAATGGCAAAAATCAATGAATATTGTAAATGCACAAACAGTAATATCTCCACATTGCAAGGTGCAATTCGGAAATTTTTTGCTTTTTCCTGCTAATCCTAGCATGATAAAGAAGATTCAAAGAGAGTGAGATGCCAGCTCCTTTCATTCAGTCAGTAGCTTCAAACATTTCTGGTATTTGAATAACATGATGTTTTTCAATGGCAAAAATCAATGAATATTGTAAATGCACAAACAGTAATATCTCCACATTGCAAGGTGCAATTCTGAAATTTTTTGCTTTTTCCTGCTAATCCTAGCATGATAAAGAAGATTCAAAGAGAGTGAGATGCCAGCTCCTTTCATTCAGTCAGTAGCTTCAAACATTTCTGGACGTTTTTCAATGGCAAAAATCAATGAATATTGTAAATGCACAAACAGTAATATCTCCACATTGCAAGGTGCAATTCTGAAATTTTTTGCTTTTTCCTGTTAATCCTAGCATGATAAAGAAGATTCAAAGAGAGTGAGATGCCAGCTCCTTTCATTCAGTCAGTAGCTTCAAACATTTCTGGTATATGAAAAACATGTTTTTCAATGGCAAAAATCAATGAATATTGTAAATGCACAAACAGTAATATCTCCACATTGCAAGGTGCAATTCTGAAATTTTTTGCTTTTTCCTGCTAATCCTAGCATGATAAAGAAGATTCAAAGAGAGTGAGATGCCAGCTCCTTTCATTCAGTCAGTAGCTTCAAACATTTCTGGTATATGAAAAACATGTTTTTCAATGGCAAAAATCAATGAATATTGTAAATGCACAAACAGTAATATCTCCACATTGCAAGGTGCAATTCTGAAATTTTTAGCTTTTTCCTGTTAATCCTAGCATGATAAAGAAGATTCAAAGAGAGTGAGATGCCAGCTCCTTTCATTCAGTCAGTAGCTTCAAACATTTCTGGTATATGAAAAACATGTTTTTCAATGGCAAAAATCAATGAATATTGTAAATGCACAAACAGTAATATCTCCACATTGCAAGGTGCAATTCTGAAATTTTTTGCTTTTTCCTGCTAATCCTAGCATGATAAAGAAGATTCAAAGAGAGTGAGATGCCAGCTCCTTTCATTCAGTCAGTAGCTTCAAACATTTCTGGTATATGAAAAACATGTTTTTCAATGGCAAAAATCAATGAATATTGTAAATGCACAAACAGTAATATCTCCACATTGGAAGGTGCAATTCTGAAATTTTTAGCTTTTTCCTGTTAATCCTAGCATGATAAAGAAGATTCAAAGAGAGTGAGATGCCAGCTCCTTTCATTCAGTCAGTAGCTTCAAACATTTCTGGACGTTTTTCAATGGCAAAAATCAATGAATATTGTAAATGCACAAACAGTAATATCTCCACATTGCAAGGTGCAATTCTGAAATTTTTTGCTTTTTCCTGTTAATCCTAGCATGATAAAGAAGATTCAAAGAGAGTGAGATGCCAGCTCCTTTCATTCAGTCAGTAGCTTCAAACATTTCTGGTATATGAAAAACGTTTTTCAATGGCAAAAATCAATGAATATTGTAAATGCACAAACAGTAATATCTCCACATTGCAAGGTGCAATTCTGAAATTTTTTGCTTTTTCCTGCTAATCCTAGCATGATAAAGAAGATTCAAAGAGAGTGAGATGCCAGCTCCTTTCATTCAGTCAGTAGCTTCAAACATTTCTGGTATATGAAAAACATGTTTTTCAATGGCAAAAATCAATGAATATTGTAAATGCACAAACAGTAATATCTCCACATTGCAAGGTGCAATTCTGAAATTTTTTACTTTTTACTGCTAATCCTAGCATGATAAAGAAGATTCAAAGAGAGTGAGATGCCAGCTCCTTTCATTCAGTCAGTAGCTTCAAACATTTCTGGACGTTTTTCAATGGCAAAAATCAATGAATATTGTAAATGCACAAACAGTAATATCTCCACATTGCAAGGTGCAATTCTGAAATTTTTTGCTTTTTCCTGTTAATCCTAGCATGATAAAGAAGATTCAAAGAGAGTGAGATGCCAGCTCCTTTCATTCAGTCAGTAGCTTCAAACATTTCTGGTATATGAAAAACATGTTTTTCAATGGCAAAAATCAATGAATATTGTAAATGCACAAACAGTAATATCTCCACATTGCAAGGTGCAATTCTGAAATTTTTTGCTTTTTCCTGCTAATCCTAGCATGATAAAGAAGATTCAAAGAGAGTGAGATGCCAGCTCCTTTCATTCAGTCAGTAGCTTCAAACATTTCTGGTATATGAAAAACATGTTTTTCAATGGCAAAAATCAATGAATATTGTAAATGCACAAACAGTAATATCTCCACATTGCAAGGTGCAATTCTGAAATTCTTTGCTTTTTCCTGCTAATCCTAGCATGATAAAGAAGATTCAAAGAGAGTGAGATGCCAGCTCCTTTCATTCAGTCAGTAGCTTCAAACATTTCTGGTATATGAAAAACATGTTTTTCAATGGCAAAAATCAATGAATATTGTAAATGCACAAACAGTAATATCTCCACATTGCAAGGTGCAGTTCTGAAATTTTTAGCTTTTTCCTGTTAATCCTAGCATGATAAAGAAGATTCAAAGAGAGTGAGATGCCAGCTCCTTTCATTCAGTCAGTAGCTTCAAACATTTCTGGACGTTTTTCAATGGCAAAAATCAATGAATATTGTAAATGCACAAACAGTAATATCTCCACATTGCAAGGTGCAATTCTGAAATTTTTTGCTTTTTCCTGTTAATCCTAGCATGATAAAGAAGATTCAAAGAGAGTGAGATGCCAGCTCCTTTCATTCAGTCAGTAGCTTCAAACATTTCTGGTATATGAAAAACATGTTTTTCAATGGCAAAAATCAATGAATATTGTAAATGCACAAACAGTAATATCTCCACATTGCAAGGTGCAATTCTGAAATTTTTTGCTTTTTCCTGCTAATCCTAGCATGATAAAGAAGATTCAAAGAGAGTGAGATGCCAGCTCCTTTCATTCAGTCAGTAGCTTCAAACATTTCTGGTATATGAAAAACATGTTTTTCAATGGCAAAAATCAATGAATATTGTAAATGCACAAACAGTAATATCTCCACATTGCAAGGTGCAATTCTGAAATTTTTTGCTTTTTCCTGCTAATCCTAGCATGATAAAGAAGATTCAAAGAGAGTGAGATGCCAGCTCCTTTCATTCAGTCAGTAGCTTCAAACATTTCTGGACGTTTTTCAATGGCAAAAATCAATGAATATTGTAAATGCACAAACAGTAATATCTCCACATTGCAAGGTGCAATTCTGAAATTTTTTGCTTTTTCCTGTTAATCCTAGCATGATAAAGAAGATTCAAAGAGAGTGAGATGCCAGCTCCTTTCATTCAGTCAGTAGCTTCAAACATTTCTGGACGTTTTTCAATGGCAAAAATCAATGAATATTGTAAATGCACAAACAGTAATATCTCCACATTGCAAGGTGCAATTCTGAAATTTTTTGCTTTTTCCTGTTAATCCTAGCATGATAAAGAAGATTCAAAGAGAGTGAGATGCCAGCTCCTTTCATTCAGTCAGTAGCTTCAAACATTTCTGGTATATGAAAAACGTTTTTCAATGGCAAAAATCAATGAATATTGTAAATGCACAAACAGTAATATCTCCACATTGCAAGGTGCAATTCTGAAATTTTTTGCTTTTTCCTGCTAATCCTAGCATGATAAAGAAGATTCAAAGAGAGTGAGATGCCAGCTCCTTTCATTCAGTCAGTAGCTTCAAACATTTCTGGTATATGAAAAACATGTTTTTCAATGGCAAAAATCAATGAATATTGTAAATGCACAAACAGTAATATCTCCACATTGCAAGGTGCAATTCTGAAATTTTTTGCTTTTTCCTGCTAATCCTAGCATGATAAAGAAGATTCAAAGAGAGTGAGATGCCAGCTCCTTTCATTCAGTCAGTAGCTTCAAACATTTCTGGATGTTTTTCAATGGCAAAAATCAATGAATATTGTAAATGCACAAACAGTAATATCTCCACATTGCAAGGTGCAATTCTGAAATTTTTTGCTTTTTCCTGTTAATCCTAGCATGATAAAGAAGATTCAAAGAGAGTGAGATGCCAGCTCCTTTCATTCAGTCAGTAGCTTCAAACATTTCTGGTATATGAAAAACGTTTTTCAATGGCAAAAATCAATGAATATTGTAAATGCACAAACAGTAATATCTCCACATTGCAAGGTGCAATTCTGAAATTTTTTGCTTTTTCCTGCTAATCCTAGCATGATAAAGAAGATTCAAAGAGAGTGAGATGCCAGCTCCTTTCATTCAGTCAGTAGCTTCAAACATTTCTGGTATATGAAAAACATGTTTTTCAATGGCAAAAATCAATGAATATTGTAAATGCACAAACAGTAATATCTCCACATTGCAAGGTGCAATTCTGAAATTTTTTGCTTTTTCCTGCTAATCCTAGCATGATAAAGAAGATTCAAAGAGAGTGAGATGCCAGCTCCTTTCATTCAGTCAGTAGCTTCAAACATTTCTGGACGTTTTTCAATGGCAAAAATCAATGAATATTGTAAATGCACAAACAGTAATATCTCCACATTGCAAGGTGCAATTCTGAAATTTTTTGCTTTTTCCTGTTAATCCTAGCATGATAAAGAAGATTCAAAGAGAGTGAGATGCCAGCTCCTTTCATTCAGTCAGTAGCTTCAAACATTTCTGGTATATGAAAAACATGTTTTTCAATGGCAAAAATCAATGAATATTGTAAATGCACAAACAGTAATATCTCCACATTGCAAGGTGCAATTCTGAAATTTTTTGCTTTTTCCTGTTAATCCTAGCATGATAAAGAAGATTCAAAGAGAGTGACATGCCAGCTCCTTTCATTCAGTCAGTAGCTTCAAACATTTCTGGTATATGAAAAACATGTTTTTCAATGGCAAAAATCAATGAATATTGTAAATGCACAAACAGTAATATCTCCACATTGCAAGGTGCAATTCTGAAATTTTTTGCTTTTTCCTGCTAATCCTAGCATGATAAAGAAGATTCAAAGAGAGTGAGATGCCAGCTCCTTTCATTCAGTCAGTAGCTTCAAACATTTCTGGACGTTTTTCAATGGCAAAAATCAATGAATATTGTAAATGCACAAACAGTAATATCTCCACATTGCAAGGTGCAATTCTGAAATTTTTTGCTTTTTCCTGTTAATCCTAGCATGATAAAGAAGATTCAAAGAGAGTGAGATGCCAGCTCCTTTCATTCAGTCAGTAGCTTCAAACATTTCTGGTATATGAAAAACATGTTTTTCAATGGCAAAAATCAATGAATATTGTAAATGCACAAACAGTAATATCTCCACATTGCAAGGTGCAATTCTGAAATTTTTTGCTTTTTCCTGCTAATCCTAGCATGATAAAGAAGATTCAAAGAGAGTGAGATGCCAGCTCCTTTCATTCAGTCAGTAGCTTCAAACATTTCTGGTATATGAAAAACACATGTTTTTCAATGGCAAAAATCAATGAATATTGTAAATGCACAAACAGTAATATCTCCACATTGCAAGGTGCAATTCTGAAATTTTTTGCTTTTTCCTGCTAATCCTAGCATGATAAAGAAGATTCAAAGAGAGTGAGATGCCAGCTCCTTTCATTCAGTCAGTAGCTTCAAACATTTCTGGTATATGAAAAACATGTTTTTCAATGGCAAAAATCAATGAATATTGTAAATGCACAAACAGTAATATCTCCACATTGCAAGGTGCAATTCTGAAATTTTTAGCTTTTTCCTGTTAATCCTAGCATGATAAAGAAGATTCAAAGAGAGTGAGATGCCAGCTCCTTTCATTCAGTCAGTAGCTTCAAACATTTCTGGACGTTTTTCAATGGCAAAAATCAATGAATATTGTAAATGCACAAACAGTAATATCTCCACATTGCAAGGTGCAATTCTGAAATTTTTTGCTTTTTCCTGTTAATCCTAGCATGATAAACAAGATTCAAAGAGAGTGAGATGCCAGCTCCTTTCATTCAGTCAGTAGCTTCAAACATTTCTGGTATATGAAAAACGTTTTTCAATGGCAAAAATCAATGAATATTGTAAATGCACAAACAGTAATATCTCCACATTGCAAGGTGCAATTCTGAAATTTTTTGCTTTTTCCTGCTAATCCTAGCATGATAAAGAAGATTCAAAGAGAGTGAGATGCCAGCTCCTTTCATTCAGTCAGTAGCTTCAAACATTTCTGGTATATGAAAAACATGTTTTTCAATGGCAAAAATCAATGAATATTGTAAATGCACAAACAGTAATATCTCCACATTGCAAGGTGCAATTCTGAAATTTTTTGCTTTTTCCTGCTAATCCTAGCATGATAAAGAAGATTCAAAGAGAGTGAGATGCCAGCTCCTTTCATTCAGTCAGTAGCTTCAAACATTTCTGGACGTTTTTCAATGGCAAAAATCAATGAATATTGTAAATGCACAAACAGTAATATCTCCACATTGCAAGGTGCAATTCTGAAATTTTTTGCTTTTTCCTGTTAATCCTAGCATGATAAAGAAGATTCAAAGAGAGTGAGATGCCAGCTCCTTTCATTCAGTCAGTAGCTTCAAACATTTCTGGTATATGAAAAACATGTTTTTCAATGGCAAAAATCAATGAATATTGTAAATGCACAAACAGTAATATCTCCACATTGCAAGGTGAAATTCTGAAATTTTTTGCTTTTTCCTGTTAATCCTAGCATGATAAAGAAGATTCAAAGAGAGTGAGATGCCAGCTCCTTTCATTCAGTCAGTAGCTTCAAACATTTCTGGTATATGAAAAACATGTTTTTCAATGGCAAAAATCAATGAATATTGTAAATGCACAAACAGTAATATCTCCACATTGCAAGGTGCAATTCTGAAATTTTTTGCTTTTTCCTGCTAATCCTAGCATGATAAAGAAGATTCAAAGAGAGTGAGATGCCAGCTCCTTTCATTCAGTCAGTAGCTTCAATCATTTCTGGACATTTTTCAATGGCAAAAATCAATGAATATTGTAAATGCACAAACAGTAATTTCTCCGCATTGCAAGGTGCAATTCTGAAATTTTTTGCTTTTTCCTGCTCCTCTTAGCATGATAAAGAAGATTCAAAGAGAGTGAGATGACAGCTCCTTTCATTCAGTCAGTAGCTTCAATCATTTCTGGACGTTTTTCAATGGCAAAAATCAATGAATATTGTAAATGCACAAACAGTAATTTCTCCGCATTGCAAGGTGCAATTCTGAAATTTTTTGCTTTTTCCTGCTCCTCTTAGCATGATAAAGAAGATTCAAAGAGAGTGAGATGCCAGCTCCTTTCATTCAGTCAGTAGCTTCAAACATTTCTGGTATATGAAAAACATGTTTTTCAATGGCAAAAATCAATGAATATTGTAAATGCACAAACAGTAATATCTCCACATTGCAAGGTGCAATTCTGAAATTCTTTGCTTTTTCCTGCTAATCCTAGCATGATAAAGAAGATTCAAAGAGAGTGAGATGCCAGCTCCTTTCATTCAGTCAGTAGCTTCAAACATTTCTGGTATATGAAAAACATGTTTTTCAATGGCAAAAATCAATGAATATTGTAAATGCACAAACAGTAATATCTCCACATTGCAAGGTGCAATTCTGAAATTTTTAGCTTTTTCCTGTTAATCCTAGCATGATAAAGAAGATTCAAAGAGAGTGAGATGCCAGCTCCTTTCATTCAGTCAGTAGCTTCAAACATTTCTGGACGTTTTTCAATGGCAAAAATCAATGAATATTGTAAATGCACAAACAGTAATATCTCCACATTGCAAGGTGCAATTCTGAAATTTTTTGCTTTTTCCTGTTAATCCTAGCATGATAAAGAAGATTCAAAGAGAGTGAGATGCCAGCTCCTTTCATACAGTCAGTAGCTTCAAACATTTCTGGTATATGAAAAACATGTTTTTCAATGGCAAAAATCAATGAATATTGTAAATGCACAAACAGTAATATCTCCACATTGCAAGGTGCAATTCTGAAATTTTTTGCTTTTTCCTGCTAATCCTAGCATGATAAAGAAGATTCAAAGAGAGTGAGATGCCAGCTCCTTTCATTCAGTCAGTAGCTTCAAACATTTCTGGACGTTTTTCAATGGCAAAAATCAATGAATATTGTAAATGCACAAACAGTAATATCTCCACATTGCAAGGTGCAATTCTGAAATTTTTTGCTTTTTCCTGTTAATCCTAGCATGATAAAGAAGATTCAAAGAGAGTGAGATGCCAGCTCCTTTCATTCAGTCAGTAGCTTCAAACATTTCTGGTATATGAAAAACATGTTTTTCAATGGCAAAAATCAATGAATATTGTAAATGCACAAACAGTAATATCTCCACATTGCAAGGTGCAATTCTGAAATGTTTTGCTTTTTCCTGCTAATCCTAGCATGATAAAGAAGATTCAAAGAGAGTGAGATGCCAGCTCCTTTCATTCAGTCAGTAGCTTCAAACATTTCTGGTATATGAAAAACATGTTTTTCAATGGCAAAAATCAATGAATATTGTAAATGCACAAACAGTAATATCTCCACATTGGAAGGTGCAATTCTGAAATTTTTAGCTTTTTCCTGTTAATCCTAGCATGATAAAGAAGATTCAAAGAGAGTGAGATGCCAGCTCCTTTCATTCAGTCAGTAGCTTCAAACATTTCTGGACGTTTTTCAATGGCAAAAATCAATGAATATTGTAAATGCACAAACAGTAATATCTCCACATTGCAAGGTGCAATTCTGAAATTTTTTGCTTTTTCCTGTTAATCCTAGCATGATAAAGAAGATTCAAAGAGAGTGAGATGCCAGCTCCTTTCATTCAGTCAGTAGCTTCAAACATTTCTGGTATATGAAAAACATGTTTTTCAATGGCAAAAATCAATGAATATTGTAAATGCACAAACAGTAATATCTCCACATTGCAAGGTGCAATTCTGAAATTTTTTGCTTTTTCCTGCTAATCCTAGCATGATAAAGAAGATTCAAAGAGAGTGAGATGCCAGCTCCTTTCATTCAGTCAGTAGCTTCAAACATTTCTGGTATATGAAAAACATGTTTTTCAATGGCAAAAATCAATGAATATTGTAAATGCACAAACAGTAATATCTCCACATTGCAAGGTGCAATTCTGAAATTTTTTGCTTTTTCCTGCTAATCCTAGCATGATAAAGAAGATTCAAAGAGAGTGAGATGCCAGCTCCTTTCATTCAGTCAGTAGCTTCAAACATTTCTGGACGTTTTTCAATGGCAAAAATCAATGAATATTGTAAATGCACAAACAGTAATATCTCCACATTGCAAGGTGCAATTCTGAAATTTTTTGCTTTTTCCTGTTAATCCTAGCATGATAAAGAAGATTCAAAGAGAGTGAGATGCCAGCTCCTTTCATTCAGTCAGTAGCTTCAAACATTTCTGGTATATGAAAAACATGTTTTTCAATGGCAAAAATCAATGAATATTGTAAATGCACAAACAGTAATATCTCCACATTGCAAGGTGCAATTCTGAAATTTTTTGCTTTTTCCTGCTAATCCTAGCATGATAAAGAAGATTCAAAGAGAGTGAGATGCCAGCTCCTTTCATTCAGTCAGTAGCTTCAAACATTTCTGGTATATGAAAAACATGTTTTTCAATGGCAAAAATCAATGAATATTGTAAATGCACAAACAGTAATATCTCCACATTGCAAGGTGCAGTTCTGAAATTTTTAGCTTTTTCCTGTTAATCCTAGCATGATAAAGAAGATTCAAAGAGAGTGAGATGCCAGCTCCTTTCATTCAGTCAGTAGCTTCAAACATTTCTGGACGTTTTTCAATGGCAAAAATCAATGAATATTGTAAATGCACAAACAGTAATATCTCCACATTGCAAGGTGCAATTCTGAAATTTTTTGCTTTTTCCTGTTAATCCTAGCATGATAAAGAAGATTCAAAGAGAGTGAGATGCCAGCTCCTTTCATTCAGTCAGTAGCTTCAAACATTTCTGGTATATGAAAAACATGTTTTTCAATGGCAAAAATCAATGAATATTGTAAATGCACAAACAGTAATATCTCCACATTGCAAGGTGCAATTCTGAAATTTTTTGCTTTTTCCTGCTAATCCTAGCATGATAAAGAAGATTCAAAGAGAGTGAGATGCCAGCTCCTTTCATTCAGTCAGTAGCTTCAAACATTTCTGGTATATGAAAAACATGTTTTTCAATGGCAAAAATCAATGAATATTGTAAATGCACAAACAGTAATATCTCCACATTGCAAGGTGCAATTCTGAAATTTTTTGCTTTTTCCTGCTAATCCTAGCATGATAAAGAAGATTCAAAGAGAGTGAGATGCCAGCTCCTTTCATTCAGTCAGTAGCTTCAAACATTTCT